>NC_079969.1:1759930-2059930 GCF_029852145.1 Microplitis mediator | reverse complement strand
ATGATTACGGAAGAGGAGTTATTTTTTACTTAAAAGAAGACACAGTAGTTGGAATCGTATTATGGAATATTTTCAACCGCATGTCTATCGCAAGACAGGTAATTTTATTTTTTCTTATTAATTTTAAAACATTACAAACATTAAATCGAGTTGAATAATTTTTCCAGTAATTTTGTATGAGTTATTTGTAGCACAGATGAATAGAGGAAAAAATTTCCTATAGTTTAAGTACCCACATCGATATGTTTCGATTGCAAAAATAAACCGGAAGTAAAAATAGCAATTCTAGTCAAATTCAAAATTTTGAAGATTTTTGACTTTATCACTAGATTTGTTATGAAATTTTATGAAGTTTGAGTACCCACATCAATATATTTTAATCAAAAAATCAAATTTTGGAATTTTGAAAAAAATTGATTTTTGATTTTTTTTTTTGAAATTGACAATTTTGTGTGATAGCTGATGTAATTACGAGTGCAATGACTACCCACACTAATATTCGGAAAAATAAAATTTGCAATCGAAAATAATTAATTTTTTGAAAATTAATTAGTAATTAAATGAATCATTCATCACTTGATCATAATATAGTGATGTGGGTACTCATTTTACGTGGAATTCCATAAGCTTTCGATCTGTACCTTTCATTTTGCTGCAAAATTTTTATAACAAAAGAAATTTCGAAAAACTTAATTTCAAAATATCAAAAAAATAAATAATTAACACTTACTCGAAATATAGCGTTGTGGGTACTCTTTCCACGTGAAATTCCGTCAGCTTTTCAAAAATTCATCTAAAAATGTCTTTAAAAAATATTATGAGCGAATTTCAGGCAGTTTAACGTCTGTGAATTTTACAAAAATAAATAATAAATTTTTTATTCCACAGGTATTATCAAGAGGAACAAAATTAGATGAAATAAATGAGATAGCTAAGTTATTTACAATTCACGAAGATTAATTATTATTATAGTTTTTATAATTAACTCAGGTATGAAAGTGAGAATGAGCGGAAGTTGTACATAAAATAATTTTTAAAAAATATATATGTATTTATATAATTACTTAATCATGTTCGATGATCGTAAAAAATTTGCATTTAAATAAAAAAAAAATTAGTAATTAATTAAATTCTTTCTTTTAATTTGAGGGTTTGAAAAAAATTTCTTTAATTTCGTGGTAAGAATTTTTTTTTTATTAACAATTTTTCTTCTAAATTTATTTATTATTTAATAATTTTTAATTAATTAATTAATTTACTTCTTCAGAATTTAATATCCGTTGAGTTAACGCTGGAAGAATTTTATTTCGATGTCTCTTAGCCAAACGGTCCATGAATCCAAGATAATTATGGCATTTATATTCACTTAGATTCTGAAAATAATTATGATTAATTAATTTTTTAAATTAAGAATCTGATAAATTTAAAAAATGGCGGTAAAATAAATTATTTGAATACTGGGTAAGTTTAAATATTATTTCTGGCTAAACTATCAAATTTATCAAAAAATTTATGAGGGCCTTTTTTGTAGAGAATTTTATTTCCTACAAAATTATCTCAGTCCATTTTTGCCTCATCTCCAATATTTTCCCCGCAATTTCCATTTTAAATAAAAATCCATCGATTTACAAAAAATTCCCATAAAATCTATCAATCTATATCGATCTCTATCTCCTGAACTATCAACTCTAGCTCAAAATACCTTAGAGTCAATTTTAAAGGAAATTAAATTCTCTACAAAATTATCTAAGTCAATTTTTGCCCTAATTCCAATATTTTACCCGCAATTTCCATTTTGAATAAAAATCTATTGATTCACAAAAAATTCCCATAAAATCTATCAATCTATATTGATCTCTATCTCCTGAACTATCAACTCTAGCTCAAAATACCTCAGAGTCAATTTTGAAGGAAATTAAATTCTCTACAAAATTATTTCAGTCCATTTTCATCGTATCTCCAATATTTTACCCGCAATTTAACAAAATATATGAAAACTCACCAGACACTCAGGCCAAGATTTTTTTTCAATCATATCATTAATAATTATCGGCTCGCAGTGCTGCAGTAAAGACACACCATAATAAACAATATAGTCTGGTTGGTTCATCAAACAGATGCTTATAAAATTAAGTATCTCGTCCCATTCCAAAATGCCCCAGAAAATCTGCGTCAGCAGTCTGTCGGAGACAATCCACCATTTAATCCCAAATTCTTTCTGAAATAAATTATCTCATTACTCTTAAACACTCAGACATGTTTTACTGTTAATTACTTTGAGGGAATAATTAATCCTCGGTAGCTCTTGATTAACAACTGCTTCAATATGCTGGGCGATAATAAATTGCGTGGCATTTTCTTGTTCGTTATTTGCATCGAATACTAGACCGAGTGTCCTCCACATGTAAATTGCCGACGGAAAACGTACCAACTGTTTAACAAATCCCTTACATCTGTAATTAAATTGATGAATTTATGAGTCGATGATGAATTTGCGAAACTTTATTTAAAAGATAAAATTACAATTTCATTGTAATTAATTGGTATAAATATCTTTTGAAAATGTAAGAAAAGTTTTCAATCTGAGACTCAAAATTCAAACTTTTCCATTTTTTATTTTGAAAAATTTTTTTTCTTCAAAACTGACTTTATTTTTGAACAATTGACGTGATTCCGTGTAAAATGAGTACCCACATCGATATATTTGGAGAAAGCACTTATAAATCGATTAATCGATCGATTAAAAATTTGCGATCTGAATATAAGGTTGTGGGTACTCAAACTTCAGGAAATTTGCTCCTCATTTCAACCCCGGAAGTCATTTTTCCCTACCGCTGAACCCTGATGAAAAACGCGTGGAGTTCACGAGAATCGTTTTTGTAAATTTAGCCTAAAATTTTGTGAAAACTTACTTTTCGACGTTCCCGTCACAAATGACGAAGACGGTGCTCAGGAACCAGTCAAAGCCTCTAAATTTTCCGTCCTTCTCATACTGGATAAATCCATGCACTTTTCCAAAAACTTCCTTCAAATTTTCTTTGGCTTTGAGCGGATCTTCTAGTACGCAGTGATCCTCAGCGAACCTGATTGCTAAATCGAACCCGATCTCTTCCTCCGGGAGCCAGAAGTACGCGGACTTTTCATCCCATTTGAAAACGTCAACCCATTCGACGGTCGGTATCGCCTGTTCCATTTGTTCCAGCAGATTTATTACCGTCGCATGCTACAACATAATTAATCATAAACTTCATGAACTTCACGAACTTCAATTTGAAAAAATTTCATACCTTCAGAGGATTCGGTGAATTTTTGTGCGCCTTCTTAATCTGCGATGCCCAAGAAACATCGCGGAATCCCGGCTTGCATTCACTGAGAAGTTCATTCAGCTCCGACTCAGACTCCGAACTTCGCCGGTCACGTGAAAAATCTTCATCAACTTCAGGCGGAAATGAATCAAAAATTTTAATCCTCTCTGGATCAGTTACTGCCCAATTAAGTTTATGTTTTATAAAATATGAATTCCATAAAATTCTGTGTCTCAAATAAGCACTTTGGTCTACTGCGTAAACTTCATGTACTTCACGTACTTCAGGTACTTCACTTGTGTCATCAACTTCAGGTACTTCGCTTTCAATTCTATAAATCTCATATCCGTCATAAACTTCACGTACTTCGCGTACTTCATGAACTTCACGTACTTCATTTTCTAAATAATTTGAATCTTCTCGAAACTCACTATCGTCTTCTGTTTTTTCTTCGTACTTCGCAACTTCAATTCGACAGTTTTTTTGAAGTTCAAGAAGTTTCGTCTGGACAAAAATTTCGATTAATTTTTTTTTACACTAGAGGTTTTGCAATAATTACCTGAAGATCGTAAGTATGCATCAAATGGATCAAAATATCCAGATTCCAGATCATTGCTTCCAGTACCAAAAGACCTAATTCATGATAAATCGATCCCTCGATCATCGAATGCGTTATCAGTTCACAAAAACTTCGTGGATACTCTTCTTCATTGTAATCTCCAGAATCCAGTGCAAAAATACTATAACCTAAAATTTCAAATCTCATTCTAATAAATCATCCATAAAAAAATATCAAAAAATATCTTTAGCTTCCCGCGAGTACGATTCTCTAAAAACCACCAAAATTCCCCGTAGAATGAGTACCCACAACCCTATACTACAAAAAAATAATTTCCATCGTACTTCACACCGAACTTCGCAGCCGTAATTTCGTACTTCAGACCACCTCACCAAATATATCGATGTGGGTACTCAAACTTCAGCAAATTTCCTTCCGAATCACAGTACCCTGATCATTTTACCCCAAACTCTCTAGAACACGACGATAAATCCCCAAATACTCACATTCAGTATTCAAACCCAGGAGCGCAACAATATGAACAAATTTCTTCACATTGTCTTGATCCCAGGGCTCGAAAAACTTCTCCCTCTCCTCTAAATTCCCACAAATATCTTCCAGCAGCATCGAAAAAGTCTGCGGCACCAGCTGCCTCATAATTCCTCTCGCCTGATGAAAGAATCCCGCGGCGCTGATAAAACAAACAGTTTCACACGAGTCCCAAGAATGTTTCAACGGATTAATAGCCCCACGAACCAGTTCCTCTAAAACCGTCGGGAACTCCGTCAGCATTTCCAGCCCCCGGGGATTAACCGCGAGCTTAATCATCAAATTTTTAGCCCCCGCGTCCAATTGCTGGGTCCAGTTTTCGTACCCAATAGAAAACTTGTCAATTTTATTGTAAAAAAATTCCAGCGCCCCCAATAAACTTTTGATTCCTTCCCCCACTTCCTCCGTGTCGTAAAATTTTTCCATGAACTTAAAAATATCAACGACCAACCCCACGTCCATGACCGCGAACGGCTGCCTCAGGAGATCTGCGCAGTGAATGATCACCATCTCCACAGGCGGCATTTCCTTCCCTCCCGAGCTGGTCGCTCTCCCCTCCAGTAAAAACGCCCGGCCATCTTGTAAATCCGTCATGAACATCAAGATGTCGACCGTGTGGCCCCAGATTCTGGCGCCCGATCCTGCGCCCCGGCCCTTAATCAGCGGATTCAGCGCCGCATGAAACAGCCAATTGTCTACCGGAAATGTCGGCTGCAACAAAGACTTCAAAGCCCGTCTCAGTTCACTGTAGACGACTCTCGAGGCCGTCGACGATAGCGCGCACTGATTCAAACATCCAATCAATCGCTTGCAGAAGTCCGGGGCCGAAGGCGTCTCCATTTCGGTCCCAACTTCAGCGATCACTTGCCTCCCATTCGATGTCCCGCACAACTGGCCCAGTAAATTCACCCCATGGAAGTACGTCAGCGTCTCTATAGTCTCCCCGAAAATGAAAATCGTCTGTGTCGAAAACGTAATCAAAGATGGCGGGTTTTCAAAACCCGCGGCCACTAATTTCAAAATAATTTCTAATAAATTTGGCAACTTGGCCAGTGCGTTTATAAAAATTTTACGGGTCGCAAAACTGTGCATCCATTTTCGCGACCAGGTGGCGCTGGGGTCAAGAACCGAAATGAAGTTCAGGGTCGAAAGCGTCTTAGTTACGGAATTATTTGAATTCTGCGAGCTCAGAAATATCAAAAATTGTTCGATCATTTCTTCTGAAGCACGATCCGGTGTCCGCATGGACTTCAGTACTTCTTTTTGGTACTCGACAATAAGATACAAAACGCGGAACAATTTTTCGTGTAAAAATAATTTGAAGTTCACGCCGATGTTCAAATTCGGTAGCGACTCGTTCAATTTTTTTCCGAAGTACTCGGTCTCGTAACTGGCAAGTAAATTTGTGTAGACTTCATGCGCGCGTGAAGTCAGCAGCAACTTCGCGTGAACTTTCAAACTCGACTCGAACACGGGGCGACTTGGGTCAGCGAGGCCTTGTTGAAGTGCCGACAGCAGTGACTTGAAAACTTCATCATTGAAGTTCGTGAAGTCGCATTCCATAAGTGATTCGTAACTTCCTAGACGCACGTGGTTTGGTTTTGAAGATGAAAGATTGTCTAGGAGTAGTGATATGTCCGTTTGAGGCTTGAACGGACTCCAGGTGTCGCTGAGTTCGCTGAAGGACAACGGACTTCGCGGTACTTCATCAGGATCAAGTGACTCAGACTGTAATTTGACTTTTGTGGCTTCTAAAATTTTCTTTAGGTCTTTGGTCGAGGTTAGGTCGCTAACGATACTCTCGATATCGATTTCTCGGTGTAATTTTGAGGTTATTTCCGATGCAAAATCGTCTTTTATGGTTTTTTGAAGCCATTTTTTAACAGACGGTGTCAACTCTGACATCACTCACGTGTTACTGAGGGTATTGATGTTTTTGTGTTGTGTTGTGCTCGCGGTTGCTAGGATACGGAACATATTGAGGTATTCATAACACATGTATTGTGTATATATCTATATAACTATATATATTTTTATTTATTAGAGACATGACAGATATAAATTAAAATATTTGTAATTTATATTTTTATGAAATAATTTTTTTTATTTCGTCGACGTATGGAAATACTTTTGTGACTGGTCCTTTTGTGTTGCAATTGAAGTGAGTGAAGCCCATAATCTGGTCGTTTTGAATCAACGGTGACCCGATGATCATATTGTATTCCTAAAGGATATTTTAATAAAATAAAAAGAAGTTAATATTTGAATTTTTGGTAAAATTTCCTGTGGAATGAGTACCCACATCGATATTTTTTGATCAATTGATAATTAGTTAATTAATTTGTTGATTAATTGTTATGAAAATTAATAATTAATAGAAGTACGTGATGTGGGTACTCTAGTGACTCGTAATTGTGTGAGGAGTCGATATATGTAAGCTGTTGGGCGCTCATGTAATTTGACAAGAAAATAAAAATAAAAATAAAAAATAATGTTTTTTTTAAATTAACGTGATTTTTGTAATCCTTGTAAAATTTCCTGAAAAATGAGTACCCACATCAATATGTTCGGATAAATAAAATTTTAATTCGAAAATTGATAATTAAAAAAAAAAAATTTTGACTTAAAATGACTTGCGTCAAAACATATTGACGTGGGTACTCATTTTACTCGTCATCGCATTCTGTACAACACCCAGTTGTCGGTTTTGAAAAATTTTGATTCCAGTAAAAGAAAAAACTAAAAAATGTATTGAATAAAATTTTTTTTACCTCAGTTGTATTTATTAACTCCATACACAACTCGTCGCTGTTCGTCCTCGTACAGGAAACTGTATCAGTAACTTTAGCGTCTCCCTCATGAATAAGAAAAGGGTCAAAGAAAATATCGCGACCTGGAGTAAAACTCCAGCCAACGATTTTGTAAATTTTCTCTACTTCTGAATCTCTCGTTGGCAATTCAAGAATTTTCCGTTCATTGTCATCACGAAGTTCTTTTGCCATCTAAATTTTCAAATTTTTTTTTTTAGTTTTTTTAAATTATAAAAAATTTATATAAAAATTACCTTGAGAATTATGAGATTCGAAGCACCGGGTACTTGAATAACTTGACTGACGGTCGTGTTAATAAATTCTTCGGTTTGTTCGTCTAAATTGAACTTGTAACCGGTTATGACGAGCACATGATCGTCGACGGTGCAATGTGCTGATGTAAGTACGTGTGTTTTTGATAAGAGAACTCCTGGGCATGGATAATATTGAGGCGAGCCCTGGGTGTTTGCTATAAAGACGAGGTTGGTTGTGTTCTCGATACCGTCGGCGCCGTTTACACGCGCGAACCCTTTCGCGGCGGCTTCATCGAGGACTATTTCGCTTAATTCGTCTGTGCACTGATCTCTTGGTATTTCTTTAATGACAGAATTTTTGTTGTTGATAATAATAATAATAAATAAAAATTGTAAAAATGACTGATAATTTACTATCGATGTGCCTTTAATTGGTAGTAGCTTAAAAAATATGAGAGATAAATATATGTTGTATATGATCATTGGAAAGGAAATTTAATTTTCTACAATTTTTGACTCTTTATAAATTTTTGTAGGGCCAACGGTTCAAAAGTTACAGCCGTTTTAAAAATATTTTTAAGAAAATTTAATCAATTTATTGGAGTTGTGACTTTAATTGGTGATGTCTTGAAAAATATGAGAAATAAATATATGTTGTATATGTTCGTTAGAAAGGAAATTGAATTTCCTACAATTTTTGACTCTTTATAAATTTCCGTAGGGCCAATGGTTCAAAAGTTACAGCCATTTTAAAAATATTTTAAAGAAAATTTTATTAATTTATTTGAGTTGTGACTTTAATTGGTGATGTCTTGAAAAATATGAGAGATAAATATATGTTGTATATGTTCGTTGGGAAGGAAATTTAATTTCCTACAATTTTTTACTCTTTATAAATTTCCGTAGGGCCAATGGTTCAAAAGTTACAGCCGTTTTAAAAATATTTTTAAGAAAATTTAATCAATTTATTGGAGTTGTGACTTTAATTGGTGATGTCTTGAAAAATATGAGAAATAAATATATGTTGTATATGTTCGTTAGAAAGGAAATTTAATTTCCTACAATTTTTGACTCTTTATAAATTTTCGTAGGGCCAACGGTTTAAAAGTTACAGCTAATTAAAAAAAAAAAATCAATCCACGTTTTTTTTTTTAATAAAAATATTTTTAAGTCAACTAATTAACTCCCGTAATTAAAAAATACATATTTTATATCTTAATTATTAATACTAATTAAAAAAAAAAACAAATTGAACTTACCATGATTAGCGGTGGTAATTTTAATAATAAAAAAAATAATTAAAAATTTTTTAATCATTTTTAAAAGAAAGTAAAATCTATATTTAATAAATTGCCTCTATGATCGATGTCGTCTTTATAAGTGAAATATATCAGATTATAAGTATCACTTATGTATAAATAATTATAAAAAAAAAATATTAATTATGTAATAAATATATGACTATTTAATGGAATAAACCAGGGGTTAAAATAAATTAGAGATCAAGGTTTCAATCCCATGGATGATAACGATAATAAAAAGAAAAATTATTTATATTTTTTAAATTTACAATTAAAATATTTTATATAAAAATATATAAATATATATGTATATATAATTAATTTATACAAATATTTGGTCACGTATTGATACCAGAATATTTGGACACTTTGATCTGAGGGCATAAATACCATCCTGTAGAGAGCATACTCCTGCTATGTTACATTTTATCAAAAATTCGGCAAACTGAAAAAAAAATTATAAATTACTGTGATATGTTGAGTGATAATTTTTTTAAAAATATATGACTATGGTATCTGAATTACTGATCAAATTCCGCGTTGAATGAGTACCCACATGACTATATTTTAACAAAGTCATTAATCAATGATTTCACATATATGTTTAAATATATATAAAATACTTATGGTACTTCCGGTTCAATTATATTGATGTGGGTACTCAAACTGCTCGGCATCACCTCCTCTATGCACTGACGTGGTTTGTGTAATTTTTATCAAAAAACGAAAAAAAAGAAATTTTGAAAATAGGAAAAAACAATTTTTGAAAAAACTGGGTATGATCTCTCGAGAGAGCACAAAATTTCCTATAAAATGAGTACCCACAAGAGTATATTCTGAAAAATTGATTCGTGAGTAGTTTCACCCGCGAGTTAATTATTCAAAATCCGCGGTTTAAAAATCAGACCCAAACATATCGATGTGGGTACTCAAACTACTCGTCTCCATTTCCTCTACACGCCTCAAATACTAAAACTTACCAAAGCATTATTTTGATCATGCGGACCAATAATAACCACAACCCGATTATTATTTTCATGATCAATTAATATTTTTGCTTGGCTTCCTAGTGTCTCTATGCTCGTATGAGACAACTGTACACTAGTGAATGGTATATTTATACTTCCTTTCACTGCTCCTCGCTCATATCTAAAAGAAAAAAGAAAAATCCGTAAAAAATTAAGATTCCAAATCTAAAAATTTTTTTTTAAACTTACTGTATATTATTTCTGATATCAACTACTATTAATTTGTCACGTTTATTGTCATAGTAATACATAAAATCATCGATACTGATCCTCGGCATATTTTCAGTTCCGTTTTCTGGCTCCTTCCAATTATTCGCCTGCACAAAAAATATTTCTTTTATTTCATATTTATTTTACCGCCAAACTTCTGGTCCAATAAAAAAGTCACTCAATAATTTTTTGTAGGAAATTTAATTCTCTACAAATTTGTATCAGTGCATTTTTTTCGTATCTCCAATACTTTAGTCAGAATTTTAATTCCAAGTACAGAAAATAATAAATTGTTACCCCGTGATCAATATTTTTATCGCAGTCTTCTTAAAAATTGAATTTCTCATGAAATATCAAAGATACGGCAAAATTGAAAAGGACATTTTTTGTAGAGAATTTAATTTCCTACAAATTTGTATTCTTTACTTTTTGTCATATCTTTGATAGTTTAGTCAGAATTTTAATTTTAATAAGTTGGGATTTTTTTTTCGATGGAATTTAATTATTTCACTTACTTTTGATTGGTCATACTGATATTTACGGTAAGTAATACTAGTAGGTGTATTATTGTACATATCCATCGAATCTTTGACACATAATTCAATGTCTATTTCCGGTAAGTCTGAGAATAATAAAATGCATTCGTTGAAACCGGAGGTCAGTAACGAATCTCTCAGTTGCTTCAAAATTGCCAGGCCGACCATCAAAGGAAATGATGAGTCTCCTAGTAATAATTTGTCCCATAAGTGAAGAATTTTATGCAACGGAAATACATCTGTAACAAAAAAAAAAAAAAATTTTTTTCCAAATTTCAATTGGACAATTTTTGGAAAAAATTTTTTTGAAAATTCATTTTTTCATTTACTGAACATTAACGTCATCAAAAACCGAAAAAACTTCTACTTTCATAGACATTTTCATTCAAAACAAAATGGCGGCCTAAGAAATCAAAATGGCGCCAACTAGATAAAATTTAAATTTTTAATAAAAAAAAAAATACTGTGGAGAAAAATTTCAAATTTTTTATCGCTTGAGGCCATAGAATTTTTTTCAAAAATAATTTTCTAGTTTTTCCAAAAATTTACTAGCGCGGGAACTTTCAAAAATTTGAATTTTTTAAATAAAAAAAATTCCCCGCCGGTAAAAAAATAACTTACGTGAAAACATGGTAAGAAACCAAGGAATCGCGAATAATTCCGGCACAAAATTGATTCCCTTCAAATGATTGGCCAGTTTCGGATCATGGAACCCAATGATCTGCGAAAACTTTCCCAGGTATTCCTGAATGACCTTACTGTTGTCCTTCAGGAAGAACTGATGCAAGTATTTGGGCACAAAAGCTTCCAGGCACGCGAACGCCCTCGCCTCGTTGTTAAAATTCAAATACAAAAATGGCGCCGTGAGTGAGTCGAGTCCCTGCCAATAGACGTACTGCGGATTATTCCTAACCCAGGCCTTCAGTAGCCTCTGTAGTCTCTCATGACCCGCGCCAGAGGACAGCAGCTCACTGTACTGGTGACATCTAGGAATGTCGACCTCAATCTGCCTGTCAGTGTGGGTCGGGGTTTCCTTGTCAATTTTTTCATACCTCTTCTGAATGTCCCCAACAACTCCCAGCAAAGCCGCCCAAACTTTACCCCTGACCGGTGGCGGAATGTCCTTGTGAGCTTCTCTCAAAATGGCCGTCCGTGTTACCGGGTACCCCTGCAGAAGTCTCTCATACAAAACTAACCTATAAAACTGATACTCGGTATCCCTCTCGCGGATGATCAGCGGAAGCTTAGAAGTCGAACTGGTCAATTCGTCCTGTAGCTTAAGGTCAGCTTCGGTCATCAATTTCGGGCAGTTCGCTATGTAGGGCACGTGGTACAGTCGCTGTTTCAAAGTATCCAGGGGGACTTTTACCACCCGTAGGTCCAGCAGACCCGCGGTGTCCCGCCGACCGAACATCTGACCCAGCAAAATAATCAAATTCGGTATCGACAAAATGGGCGGTCGTGATCTAATGAGTCCCTGTTTTTTTAACTCGACTGTCATGTCGCCACCAGCGAGTTGCCATAGATAGTAATAGTCGTCCATTTTGCGTGTAACCACGTCTATGAACTCGTCATCATCTGCAGCGTCCCCTGACCTCAAGTCTTTGAAAAGCGGGAGATTCAAAAGTTCCTTGGCGCCCAAACGTTTCGACGGATTAACCTCCAGTGCGGCCTCTACGAATTGCCGCAGATCTTGGGGTATTGATTTGTAAATATCATGGGAGTCACACTCACGGGCCAGCCGTTCAAAGATTCCGTTTTCGGACTGAAGGAGACTCAGAAGCTTCCACAGGCACTGGGCCAGTTTTAGGTTTGGCCACAAGGACTTTTTGAGCAGTAGCTCGGCAATGATCATGCCGATGGACCAACTGTCGACTTTGGGACTACTGACCACCGTCTGGTCATGGAGAAAGACCTCGGGCGCCGTGTACTTGGGGTACCCGATAGGGAAACTCACATTCCGGCCGTAATCGGTCATGAAGTAGAGCCCGTAGTTGTAAAGTTTTATGTCGTGATTTTTGGTAATCAGAATATTTTCGGGACTCAGGTGCCGGTGGGTCAGACCCAGGTCGTGGATGTGGGTCAGTGCGGACAGGCATTGGTACGCGATGTACTTAATAGTGGCCCAAGTTAAATTTTCGTTGGTTATGTGACCGGACAATGGCGCCCCTGTGTATTCCGCGACCACAATCGTCCGTTCGTGTTTACCGCGGACTATATCGAGGTACGACGACAAATTTTGGTGACGAATTGTCTTTAGAAATTGCGATTTACCGTAAATTGTTATGGAATTTGGGGTTACGGGCAGTCCATTGCTACCACAGAGTTCTGTTGGGTGACTTTGGGCGAAAAAAGTCATACCCCCGAGACTACGCTCCTCGTTGTCTAATATCGCGGGGCACATTTTTAACTCACTCACTTTTTTATTTGTTTTGATAACCAGGTTATGGAAACAGATAACAACAAATGACGATCTGGGGTTCGGGGAGGCTGGTAAAGAGGGAAATCCCTTTAGTGACTGCGCTGGTGGGTAAAAATGCAACCCGGAAGATTTCAGCGGGAAATATTTGAATTTTGAATTTACGCGGGAGATTTGAAATTCGAATTTAGAGTTCTTGAAGATTTTTTAGGTAATTAGGGAAGTAAAAAGGTTGGGGTGGGAAGGGGGGGGGTAAATAAGTAAAGTTTTGATTATTATTAATTTATTTAATAGAAATAATTAATGGATTAATTATTTAATGAATCTTGTAAGACAGCGTCGGTTATTGAAAGAGAGTAATTTAGTATGGATTTGAAGGAACCGAAAGTGGCGCATTCAAATTCTGCAAATCCGAAGATTATGTTGTTATCTCTATTGACAATCGGCGATCCTTTGCTCATCTGTAATTTAATTAAGTTAATTATTGTAATTATTTTTTTTTTTAAATTTACTGTGTGGGATTTTAAGTGGTGATATCTTGGAAAATATGAGAGATAAGTATACGTTGTATATGATCATTGGAAAGGAAATTTGATTTCCTACAATTTTTGACTCTTTATAAATTTCTGTAGGACCGACGGTTCAAAAGTTACAGCCGTTTAAAAGAATTGGAAAATAGTAATGAACATATTTTTTGTTTTAAATGACTTTATCTTTGAAAATATATATCCTACATAATTTTGCTATCAGACAAAATTTATAGGATATTAAATTTCCTTTCCAATGACCTCCAATGATATACATTTATCTTCAATAATAACGGAGATATCTGTTATCCTAAAAACTTGATACAATGAATAATTCCAAATAATTTTTTTTTTTTATGAAATAGTAAAAAAATTAACGAACCTGCAGATAATAACTGTATTGGAATAAATAGTGATTATGTAAATATTGTCTAGGAGTTAAGACCCCACTTGGATCATAATAAACAGTTTTGCGAAAAAATGGATCGTCTCCTTCTTGTGAATACTCGCCGTCGTTATAACAAGATGCAGTATAACCAAATGATAATAATTCATCATGAGACTGTAGTTGGACTGATGGTAATTTATAGAGGGGTATCGTTTTTTCGATATCGTTTTCAAGCTTCAAGAAAAAATTTAAAAATTATTTATTGAACTTAAATAAGTTTTTTAAAAATTTTATCCATTATCTCGGCTTCTGATGAAGTTACATAAAAAGTGATGAGAACCTTTTTGATAGAAAATTTGATTTCCTACAAATTTATGTCAGTATATTTTTATCGTATCTCTAATAGTTTACTCAGAATTTGAATTTAAAGTTCAAAAAAAATTTTTGATCATGAAAAAGATCTTGAAATTGTTTTTCTGTTACTTAAATTCCAAATTACGGCTGAAATATTGAAAATACGAAAAATTTATAAGAATACAAATTTTTAGCTCTTCAAATTCTCTACAAAAAAGGTCCTTACAACTTTTTTCATAAACTCCATAGTTTCCTAGCAACGGTCCTTCAAAGTTAATAATTTAAAAAAAAATCAAATTTTAAATTTTCCCGCCATTTTATATTTTTAAAATAATGTAATTAATAATTATTTTAAACTTACCGTCAAAAGAATAAAATTACCACCGAATTCTCGGCGTTTTTTTACAGGCCGATATAAAGTATTTGCGTCCCAATTAAAGCTCGCGACGAAAATTGACCCAACCTGTGCATTGGAATCAATTTTGTTGCATAATTTCGAATAAATTATGTGTCGTTGTGTTATCGGTACACCTAGACATCCATTATCATCATCTTTAGTAATAATGATGGCTGATTTTGTAAATCTTCGAGTAATTTCTTTTATTTTTAACTGCCGACGATTTAAATCGCGATTAATTATCGCGTTAATGCCCTCAAAATAAGGAGCAATTTGATGAAATTTATTTATTATTTTGCATTCTTTTTCTATAAATCCATAGATCGTGTAATTGTTATCAATTACTGGTGATCCACCCTCAACCTGTATGCCAAAAATTAGTTAATAAAATTTATGAAAAAAATATATCAGTATTTTTTAAGTAAACGTTGGACTCGTGACTCAATTTCACGAAGTTTGAATACCCACATCATTATATTTTCGTTAAAAAAAAAAATTGTGTTAATTATTATAATGATTAATTTTTCAAAGTTTTTTTTATTAAAAATTATTATTGTCTCGTTGTTATGGACGAAATTCCGAGTAAGATGAGTACCCACATCGATTTGTTTAAAAAAAAATGGCGATCGCAAGTCAGAGCCGGCCATTAATCATTTCATTAATTAATGACATTATCAAAAAATGGAAAATAGTGTCGTAAGTACTAATTTTGCGCGTAATTTTATCGTGAATGTAAGAAGTCTACTTACTTTTCTGTAACAAAATTTTTAGTTCAAATTTAATGGACATTCATCATTAATTAATGATTAAGATGATTAATGGGTCATGTGTCGTAACGTATGGTTGCGTGTACTCATTACACTGGAAATTTTGATGAGGATACGAGAAAGCTACTCGTTTTTCGGTGGAAAAATTTTTCAGATGAATATTAGGACATTAATCGTTAATTAATGATTAAAATGATTAATGAGTCATGTGTCGTAATTTATTGTTGTGGGTACTCATTTTACTGGAAATTTCGCCAGCTATACAATTATCAAGTTTAATTTTTCATAAAGTTGATTAATCATTTGATTAATAGATTAATTCATTAATAATAGGTTAAATTCAATGTATATGAGGATTGATAACTTATTTTTAGTATAAAATTCTACTTACTGACGCAATATCTAGAGATTTAGGCCGACAAATTCTAACTGAATTCGGATCGGTGTCGGTATCAAAACATTCCATGTAACGAGTTACGTTTTGTTCTAATAAATTTTCACCAGCTTCCAGACCATTGATTGAAAAATTATAACTACAGCATGCACGTTGACCAAATGACGTCAGGTTATAACTCGATTCCAAAAAAGATGGCGATAATTTATACAAAGTTATATTTTTTTTTATTTTATTTTTTAGCTGGACAAAAAAAATTGATGAATAATTATTAATATTCAAATTACTGCTAAACTATTGAAGATATGACAAAAATGTAATTCACACTTTTTATAGGAAATTTTATTCTCTACAAAAAAGATATCTACAAATTTTTCTGTAAATTTGAAAGTTTAGCCAGAATATTAATTTTAAATAAATAAGAATTTTATTTTTGGGGACTTCGTAAAAAAATTCTATTTTCTTAAACTTCAAATTCAAATTATGGGTAAACTATCACAGATATGATAAAAATGTACAGAAATGAATTTATAGAAAATTAAATTCTCTATAAAAAAGGTCTCTGTGAATTTTGTCATAAGTCGATTAGTTTAAAAGTTATTGATCATTTACCGTCAAAAGCGCTATGTGAGCTCCGAAGACCCGCGAACTTTCAACAGATCGGTAAGAATTTTCATTATCCCAATCAACGGCATCATTTACGATAACCGCGGACTTATTGACATCGACTTTATGACAGAGGGTTGAATATATGATGTGTCTTTCCGATATCGGTACTCCGATACAGCCGGAATAGTCTATTGCGCTCGACTCAACGATAATTGCCGCCGTTGGGAAACGATCGGCGATTTTTTTAATTGCTGACCAACGGCTCAAGACTTCCGTGCCTAGAATGAATTTCTCAAAAATAAATTAATCAATTTTAAAAATTTTTGCGGGAATTTAAAAAAGGCATCAAAATTTAAATCCCGTTTCAATTTCAATGCAAACTGACAAATCGTTTTGCTACAAAAATTGGAAAATTTAAATTTCTTGATTTTTTTTTTCAGTACTTACTCTCGGCAGTAATTAAATTTAGAAGAGCCAAAGTGATTATTAATTTAATCATGATCATTGAAAGAGCTGCAGTTTCAAGAAAGTTTAGGTGACTACTGAAGATAAATTTTTTTTTTTCGAACTAATTTATTTTTATCTTTGAAAAGTAATTAAATAATTTTTTTAGAAGTCAATAACACTTCAAGGTTATGCTTTGTCGTTAAATCTTATAATAAAAAAAAAATTACCGAATTATAATTTAATTAAATTTTTATTTTTGACTAAAAATAGTTTATAATTACTTTAAATCGGTATTTAATGACATGAAAGTTATCGATAAAAAAGTAATACTGGGAAACTCGTGATGTAATTTTATGAAATTTAAGTACCCACATCATTACATTTTCGATGAAAAAAAATCCAGTTAATTATTATTATTATCATAATTAATTTTTTCTAAATTTTTTTTTTTTAAATCGATATTTTCTTGTTGTTATTGAGTAAATTTCGAGTAAAACGAGTACCTACATCGATATATTTAAAAAATATTGGCGATCAAAAGTCGAACCTGGCCATTAATCATTTAATTAGTTAATGACATTAACAAAAATTTGAAAATGGTGTCGTAAGTATTAATTTTGCGCGGAATTTCATCAAGAATGTAAGAAGTCTACTTATTTTTCCGTTAAAAAATTTTTGGTTCAAAAGTAATGGACATTAATCATTAATTAATGATTAAAATGATTAATTGGTCATGTGCCATAATGTACCGTTGCGTGTACTTATTATACTGGAAATTCTAATCAGAACACAAGAATGCTACTCATTTTTCACCAGAAAAATTTTGCATACAAATATTCGTGCATTAATCATTAATTAATGGTTAAAATGATTAATAAGTTATTTGTCGTAATGTATAGTTGCGGGTATTCATTTTACTGGGAATTTTACCAGGTACGAGAATATGATATTCAATTTAATCATAAGTCGATTAATCATATATTAACCATGTGATTAGCGAGTTAATTAAATTTGTTTTCCAAGAAAGAAAAAGTTTTTTTGATTAAAATTCAGGTATTTATTGGCACTGTTATTTAGATACATTTTTGTTAACATATTTTTCATTTATTAATTATTAATTATTTTCAATAATATTATTAATTTGATTAACAAATGGAAATACTTTGATGACGCCACCCCTTGCTGAGCATTCAAACTTAGTGAATCCAACGATAATACGACCATTGACAATTGGTGATGATTTACCGACCTATTAATAAAAAAATAGTTAATTTTTATTGTTATTAATTTAAAAATTCTGATTTAAAAAAATTACTTTTCGTGAACTATCTTGTCCACATGCGAGAGTTTGATCAATAGTTCTACACTTTTCTTGGTCAATAATCGATATTAATCTGTCGAAAGTTCCTTTGCGGTTTTTTCCCATGACACCGGGACACATTGAGCTCCATCCGAATGATTCATAAACGTCATTGGTTTGAATATTTGACGAAGGTAAAGTAAAGATTTGAATATTTTCAGTTATTTCATTTTGTAACTAAAATACAAATTTAATTTTAATTTTGAATAATTGAATTTTTATAAATCGATTTTTTTTCTTATTGATTTCGATAAATCAAATTTTTATCGATTTCGACTTATCAATTTATTATAAGTTTTGAGAAATCGATTCCGATTGAGTTCAAGATATCGATATCAATACATCGATTTTTTAATCAATTTCAATAAATCGAATTTTTTATTCGATACTTTCAATCCAGATTTCGATATATCGAATTATGGAATCGATACATCGAATTATAGAATCGATATATTGAATTATGGAGTTGATACATCAAATTAATGATTCGATGAATTGATACCTCGAATTATAGAATCGATCAATCGAATAATGGAATCGATACATCGAATTATGGAATCGATATATTGAATTATGGAATCGATATATAGAATTAATAAATCGATCAATCGAATTAATAAATCGATCAATCGAATTAATAAATCGATCAATCGAATTATGGAATCGATACATTGAATTATAGAATCGATATATTGAGTTGCGGAGTTGATACATCAAATCAATGATTCGATGAATCGATACCTCGAATTATGGAATCGACACATCGAATTATGGAATCGATACATCGAATTATGGAATCGATATATTAAATTATGGAATCGATATATTGAATTAATGATTCGATGAATCGATATCTCGAATTATGGAATTGATATATCGAATTAATAATTTGATAATCGAATAAACAAATTCGATGTCACTTACAGTAACAACAGCCAAATTATCCCCAACATTATCAACTTTTTCAACTCTACGGTACGAATTTTCTTGGTCCCAATCGACAGCCCCAGCAGCGACCGCCACCAACCTCTTATTCAAACCAATCCTACAAGACCTAGCAATCAGCACATGCTTCTTGCTGACCGGCACACCAACGCACCCATAGTAATTGGATCCATTCTCCTCGCTAACGATCACCGAATCAGGGAATCGCATCCCCACATATTTTATCGTCATCCAACGATAGTTATAAGTGTCTCGATAATTAAAATCATTTATACCACTCGGATACTCAGCATGCTGCTCATAAAGATCGTCTGCATTTCAATTAAAAATACAAATAAATTCAAATAAATAAAATTAAATTTATGAACAAAAAAATCCTACCTTGCGCAGCAGCAAAAGAAACGAGAACACAGACAATTAAAAATTTAACGGACATATTATTTGAATTATTTCGATACTTCCGAAGCTTTATTCTAATACCGACTATGATTTTCCTTCGATTTCCCGCTTATTTATACGAAATTTTTTGTATTGTTTATTATCAATGGCATGACAAATAGTGTCATTGCCTGTTAAAATATCTTATCAGCATTGAAAAAATATGTGGTTATTAATAATTGGACATATAAAACATATGAGTTGAATGTGTTGTTTGTTTGATTTAATGTCAAGGTTGAAATCGTTACTTTGTTTGAATTTATCTATACAAGTGTTTTTTTTCTAATATTTTTCGAGTCTATTATTTGGTAATTAATTGCCATGGACTAAATAAATACAAATAAGTATTGATAAATTATATTTGATATATATATTTATCCAAATGTAATAAATTGATGGAAAAAAAAGAGCCCTGATTAAACAAAATGATTAAAAATGATTTCACACGTTAAATGTCCATAAGAGACAGGATTAGAAATGATTTGAAGGATTAAAAAGTATTTAAAATGATTAAAAAACAAATCATTTTAAATACTTTTTAATCATTTGTTTTAATCAGGGAGATGTTTTTACGCAAGAAATTTTTAACTTCCCGCTAAGAAAATTGTAAATTTTCAAAAATTCGGGAAGTTATTGGTTTCGGTCCGATTTACGAAAATCGAATTTCCATCAGATGTCGACGTTTCGAGGTCCTAGGAAGCTATCCTGACTAATTTCACGATGATGTCCGAGTGTATGTATGTGTGTACGTACGTACGTACGTACGTACGTACGTACGTACGTATGTATGTATGTAAATATTCATAACTCTTGAACGGATGAACCGATTTTGATCGTTGAGGTGTCATTCGACGCGGCTTGTTAATGTCTTGAGGCCGTAGAAATTTGAACTTAATCGGTAGGGTGCGTTCAGAGATATTTCAAAAATAAAATTTTTTTAAAAATGTTTTATTTGAATAACTTCCAATTTGCTCGATGGATTGATTCCAAAATCTAATCAGCTCTAAAACTCTATAAGCCGCGTCGAATGCCACCTCAACCATCAAAATCGGTTTATTCGTTCAAGAGAAACCGTTGACGAAAGAATTCAAAAAAAATTTTTTCCTTGGTTTTTTTGAAATTTCTCAAAAACGGCTGAATAAATCAATTTCAAAATTCGACCAGCTTTAGAACTTGATAAAACGCGTCGATTGCCACCTCAACCAACAAAATCGGTTAATTCGTTCGCGAGATATCGTGGAAGAAAGAAATGCTAAAAAATGGTTTTTTACAAAACAATGGCATACAAAAGTATTTGCGAGCTCGAAGAGCTCGAAAATATATTCACAATAATGTTTTCGAGCTCAGCGAGCTCGAAAACAGCGGGAAGTTTTGGGGCTGGCCCGCAGGGTCAACTGACAGACCGATTTTTTTTTCGGCATTGAACTGAAAACAAAACTTTTATTAGGACGAGAAAAAAATTTGCCGACGCAATTGATGGTTGTAAGGATCATTTACTGTTAAGTGAACAGAAGGTAATTTAGCCTTGAAATATTTTTAGGTTATGAAAAAAAAAATGGAGTTGATGTGATTACGATAATTTTTTTTGTCAATAAGTTGACTTCAATAGATTTATAAGCTTTGAAAAAATATTCATAATTTTGAACGAGTCATAAAATGCAGTATTAGTTTCTGTATAAATCAATACTGTTAGAAGTAATTATTGGCTCGAAGGCCATAGTTAGAAGGAAGAAGAACTGGCAATCCGTCGAACTAAAAGCAAATACATGTAATACTATTGATCGTCACACATTTCAATTTAAGTTTACTTTTAAACTATTGTGTTTAGTAAATTTTAAAATATAAAATTTATCTAATATTTAACGCAGGTTCCATAGTATTTGAATGAACAAAGTAAATTCGGTCAATTTTTTATAGAAATGGGTTTTTAAAGCTGGGGCGAACCCAAATAGCGTGAAAAGGTATTCCGCTATTACTGATTTTTGTTCCTAATGGTCCAATTAATTTAAAAAAAAATTAATAAAAATATATTTAACAATAAGCAAAATTATTAAATTTAGACCCAACTAATAAATGGCTTAGAGTGACCAGCATTTTATACAAACTTACGAAGAAAAATAAATAGTTCTATGATGGCCATTTTTTTACTTCTAAAATCGCAGTATTTTTTACTATTATAAATATACATTTTTTAGAATTGTATTTTTCATAAATCGATACTGTTTCAAGCAATTATGAAACTTCTAGTCTACAATTCCATGCAAGAAGAAATAGTGAAGTAGCGAACCGAAGCCAAAATGGCCACCAGAATTGATCGAACGATATGCGCACGCTCTTTATTTATCACCACGTAAACTTATGGTAGCCAATAGCTTTGTTCTCCAGTCCCTTCTTCTCGAATAATATCTTCGCGAAAATGGGAAATATGCAAATATCGTTACCGCGCAGGTCGAAATTTTGACAATATATATAGTCCTCCTTGACAGGAAGAAATCATTGATTCGAAAAAAACCGTCGAACGTAGTCGTCACTATTAAATATAATAATTATTTTTTAATTGTGCAAAAAAAGTGATCAGACAGCAGTCTTTCAATTATTGGCTAATTCATTTATTTAGACATTATTATAAAATTAAAACAATTTAATTATTTTAAATTCAAATTTTAAAAAATTTAATAGTTTAATTATTGTGAAAATTTGACAAAAATAATAACAATGATGTTGATAAAAACTATTATATTGAGTGGATGGTTCGCCAGTGTTTCGTGCTACGAATTCAAAAACTTCAAATTACCATCAACAAATCCTCCAATCACAGACACAGATATGGTAATTAAATTTTTATTGATCTATACATTGTCATTATTTATCCTATTACCACTATTGAATTTTTTTTCCTTGTTTGATTGTTTTCGAACAGGCTCAACTTTTTGAACTTTGTTTTGCAAATACAACAAATCCGATAGTCATAACGGAAAATTTGGTAGAGACATTTCACAAAAATTTGCCCATCACAATAAGGGCACCTGTCATTATCATCAACGAAAACTTTATCGCTAAAGACATTCAACTGTACAATCCAACTTATCCGATGTATATTTTATCGGTGTCGAGTGCTAAGGAGATGTTCAAACTCTTAGTAAAATTGCATCATTCACCGTTATGGAGCCGAAAATCCAAAGTTTTTGTGATTTTCGAAACCGACAAACCTTGCGTGAATTCATGGGAAATTCTCAAAAGACTGTGGCGGTTTCAAGTGTTATCAAGTATCATAGCATGCTCCGGAACCAGTAATGAAACAACCCTTTTTACTTATAATCCATTCACAAAGCGAGCACCCGATCCTTGGGTCGACAATAACATGTATTATTTTGACTTCTATAATCGACCAGTGTTTCTTTTCAATCAATCTTTTTCAAACGGTAAATACCCTTTCTTATTATTATAATTATTAACATTATTACCCCCATAATTGATAAAACACGAACGTTTCATTTTCTTTTGCAGATCATAAAATATGTGAGACTCTCTTCTTCGATAAAACTGAATTTCTTGATGGCTATCCCGTCAATATTGCCGCAACTTATAGCACTACTGATTTGCTACTCCGTGTCGTATTTAATTCTTTAAACATGACTCCACAAGTAACTTACTTTGGTAATAATATTCACAAATTGTTTTGGTCAATAGTGACTGAAAAAAATGATATCTGTACCTCATACAAATACGATATGGACCCTCGTAGTGTAGACACAGTGCCACTGAAGCGCGAAATATATTTTATCATAGTAACACAAAAGGCAAATTTTCTATCAGCATCTGATGAAATTGCAAATGTAATCGATATCAATGGAGCCATAGCGATAATTTTTCTTCTTCTTCTAATTACCCTCTTGATTGTGTTGCACAATGAGTATCAGATCGGATTGGCTGTTCTGGATGTCCTGAAGCTGCTGATGAGTATGGGGATCGATGCACCCCTTGACCGTCTCGCCATGAAAATCACCTTCTTCACGGGATTTTTTTTCGTTTTTTTATTTAGTCCATTGCTTGAGGGACAATTATTTGCCGTATTAACTCGCCCGCCGACTTATAACATCGAGTCTCTTAAAGACTTGTACGATCATAAGTATCACGTATATTGTCCAACGATAGTTGAGGATCATATTATGGAAGAGCAATTATGGAATACTGTTGAGGCCAGGAAATATTTGCATTCAGAAGATTCCTTTGACTTTTTCGGCGATTGTTTGACACGAGTCAGCACAAATAATACGGTTGCATGTATATTACCAGATGAAGTATTAATTAACTATGCTCTCAAAAAAAATTTGCATATATCAGAACGTTTCATGCTGAAAGTATCAGGTTTTTATCAGACGACTCACGATTGGGTTCTGGCGGATCGATTTTACCATAAAGGATTAAATTTTCAAGAATCCGGGATCTTTGATCGACTAAGTAGCATTTCGCTGAAGAATCCACTGAAGAAGATAAAAGCTAAGGAAAGACTTAAGAAAATCGTTGATTATCAAACAATTGACGCTGTAGATTTAACGTATTTATATGTATTTATGGCATTCTTTCAGTGTTTGGCCATTATTGTTTTTGGTATTGAGTATATTATTGGACGTTATCGCCGTCCAAGACAATAACAAATAAAGATCCATTAGCTTACGAACAATGTGTGTTATTAATAAAAGTGCAGTCGCGCGTGCTCGGCTTAATAAATTCGACCACTTGGATTGTCTTTCATTCACAAAATTTAAGGTCAATTTATTTTAATTAGATATTTTATCAACTGTAGACTTATACAATTCGTGAGTGTGAAATCCAACATTTGACCATCGGATTTATTCTATATTTGATAATATTTATCAAAGTGACTACTAACATAATTTTCAAGTATTTAAATATTATTTAAGGGACTGTAATGATTATAATACTAATCAAATATACATGTTTCTCACTTCCGTTCGTGTTGTGATATTGTGTGAATTTATCTCTAAATGATGAATGTAAATTGTCTTTTATATAAAAAATAATTATCTTATTGAGGTACCACAGAATTAATTCATCTCCGACTTCACCATGATTCCAAGTAATTTATCGACTCCTAACGAATTAATTGATGTATAAAGTAGATATAGTTAGAAAAGGTACAACTTTTTACGCGCTTAATAGAGTGGGAGTTTAATTTTTTGTGGAGGTATAGAGGGGAAAAATTTAATTATTGACTTTGTGATTTAGAAAAAGATTTTGCAAAATAGGGTTATAATTATAAATAAATCTTTGCTCTTCTAAGCTTGTAGTTTATCACTTAGAGTTATAAATTATTATTATATTATTGAATAAATCATAACTATAGACAAAAAAACATTTTTTTAGTGTTGAATCAAAATTAAAAAGTTTTTTTTCGTTTACCAACTAGTAAAATTCAAAATGTCTATTATTTGGTCATTAAATGCCATAGACTAAATAAATTTAAATAAGTATCGATAAATTAGAGTTGATGTTAATATTTATCCAAATGTAATAAATTGATGGGAAAAGAAGAGATGTTTTTACACAAGAAATTTTTTTCAGCATTGAATTGAAAACAAAACTTTTATTAGGACGAGAAAAAATTTGCCGACGTAATTAATGGTTGTAAGGATCATTTACTGTTAAGAGAACAGTAGGTAATTTAGCCTTGAAATATTTGTAGGTTATGAAGAAGAAAATGGAGTCGTTGTGATTACGATAATTTTTTTGTCAAAGAATAGACTTCAGTAGAATTATAAGCTTTGAAAAAATATTCATAATTTTGAACGAGTTTTAAATGCAGTATTAGTTTCTGTATAAATCAATATTGTTAGAAGTAATTAGTTAGCTCGAAGGCCATAGTCAGGAGCAAGGAGAACTGGCAATCCGTCGAACTAAAAGCAAATACATGTAATACTATTGATCGTCACACATTTCAATTTGAGTTTACTTTTCAACTATTGCATTATGTGAATTTTAAAACATAAAATTTATCTAATATTTAACGCAGGTTCCATAGTATTTGAATGAACATAGTAAATTCGGTCAATTTTTTATGGAAATGGGTTTTTAAAGCTGGGGCGAACCCAAATAGCGTGAAAAGTATTCCGCTATTACTGATTTTTGTTCCTAATGGTCCAATTAATTTAAAAAAAAATTAATAAAAATATATTTAACAATAAGCAAAATTATTAAATTTAGACCCAACTAATAAATGGCTTAGAGTGACCAGCATTTTATACAAACTTACGAAGAAAAATAAATAGTTCTATTATGGCCATTTTTTTACTTCTAAAATCGCAGTATTTTTTACGATTATAAATATACATTTTTTAGAATTGTATTTTTCATAAATCGATACTGTTTCAAGCAATTATGAAACTTCTGGTCTACAATTCCATGCAAGAAGAAACGGCGACGTGGCAAACCGAAGCCAAAATGGCCACCAGGATTGATCGAACGATATGCGCATGCTCTTCATTTTTCACCACGTAAGCTTATGGTAGCCAATAGCTTTGTTCTCCAGTCCCTTCTTCTCCAATAATTTCTTTGCAAAAATGGGGAAATATGCAAAAATCGTTCCTGCGCAGGTCGAAATTTCAACAATATATGTAGTCCGCGACGGAAAAAAATTATTGATTCGAAAAAAACTGTCAAACGTAGTTGTCACTATTAAACAAAATAATTATTTTTTAATTGTGCAAAAACGAGATCAGATAGCAGTCTTACAAATATTGGCTAGTTCATTTATTACGACATTTTTATAAAATTAAAACAATTTGATTATTTTGAATTCACTTTCAAGTCAACTCAATAATTTAATTGCTGTAGAAATTTAATAAAAATAATCACGATGATGTTGATAAAGAGTATTGTATTGAGTGCATTGTTCGCCAGTGTTTCGTGCTACGAATTCAAAAACTTCAAATCATCATCAACAAATCCTCCAATCACACACACAGATATGGTAAATTAATTTTTATTGATTAATTTACTGTCATTATTTATCCTATTGCCACTATTGACAATTTTTTTATTTATTTGGTTTCCAACAGGCTCAACTTTTTGAACTTTGTTTTGCAAATACATCAAATCCAATCGCAATAACTGAAAATTTGGTAGAGACATTTCAAAAAAATTTGCCCATCACAATAAAGGCGCCTGTCATTATCATCAACGAAAATTTCATCTCCAAAGACATTCAGCTGTACTATCCAACTTACCCGATGTATATTTTATCGGTGTCGAGTGCTCAGGAGATGTTCGAACTCTTATCAAAATTGCTGTCTTCACCGTTATGGAGTCTAAAATCCTCATTCTTTGTGGTCTTCGAACCCGAAAAATATTGTGTGCATTCATGGGAATTTCTCGATGCGCTGTGGCAGTTAGGATTGTTATCATGTATCATAGTGTGCTCCAACAACGATAATGAAACCAGTCTGTATACTTATAATCCATTCACAAATCGAGCACCCGATCCTTGGGTCGAAACTAATATAAGTTGGCTCGACCGACGTAATCTACCATTGACCCTTTACAACCAATCTTTTTCAAACGGTAAATACTCTTTCTTATCATCATAATTATTATCATTATCACTATCTTAGCTAATAAACGACGAAAATATTTTGAATTTTTTCAGATTATAAAATATGTGAGACTCTGTTTTTCGATAAAACTAAAGTTCTTGATGGCTATCCCGTTAAAATCGGCTCACTAAACTTAATGAAATCTAGAAATTTAGATACCATACTTGATTCTTTAAACATGACTCGACAAACAATACTTTTTGATTCTCAAAATTTCTCAAAGGCACTATTACTACTATCCGATGGAACTTACGATTTGACACAATTTACCCTGGGCTTTTCATGTCCTGGTTATTTAAACACGGTGCCATTTATGCAAGAATTATCTTATATCATAGTAACACAAAAGGCAAATTATATATCAGCATCTTATGAAATTGCACATGTATTCGATATTAATGGAGCCATAGCGATAATTTTTCTTCTTCTTGTAATCACCCTCTTGATTGTATTGCACAATGAGTATCAGATCGGATTGGCTGTTCTGGATGTCCTGAAGCTGCTGATGAGTATGGGGATCGATGCACCTCTCGACCGTCTCGCCATGAAAATCACCTTCTTCACGGGGTTTTTCTTTGTTTTCATCTTTAGTTCATTGCTTGAGGGTCAATTATTTGCCGTATTAACTCGCCCGCCGACTTATAACATGGAATCCCTTAAAGATTTGTACGATCACAAGTATCACGTATATTATACGTCGAGCCTCCGTGAATATATTTTAGAAGAGCAATTATGGAAAACTGATGAAGATATGAAATACTTACATCCCATTCTCGAATTGGACCCTATAGACGATTGCGTGAAAAAAGTTATCGAAAATAATAGAGCTGCGTGTATGGCTCAAGATTGGCAACTAATTGACTACGCTGTTAAACATAATTTGCATATAGCACAACGAGTCGTGCTGAAAACACCGAGTTTCTATCATACGCATCTATTTTGGGCTCTGATGGATCGCTTTTACCATGAATCGTTGAACCTACAAGAGTCAGGAATGAACGTTTTCACAACACGCCTGATAAAATCACGGAAGAAACTGAAAGCTATAAATAGACTTAGTAGAATCGTTGATTATCGAATAATTGACGCTGTAGATTTAACGAATTTGTATGTATTTATGGCATTTTTCCAGTGTTTGGCAGTTATTGTTTTTGGTATTGAGTATATTATCGGACGTTATCGCCGTCCCATACAATAAAAAATAAAAATCCGTTAACTTAAAAAAATTGTGTGTTATTAATAAAAGTGCAGTCGCGCGTGCTCGGCTTAATGAATTTGATCACTTGGATTGTCTATCGTTCACAAATTTTAACGTCAATTTACTTCAGTCAAATATTTTATCAATTATCAGCTTACACAATGTGTGAGTGTGGAATAAAACTTTTGACTATCGGCTGTTTATTCCATAATAATATTTATCAAAGTAACCGCTTACATAATTTTTGTAAAATCAATTAAAAAATACGAAAAATTGTGATCAGTGAATAAAAACCAAAAAAATTTGAAAACGCATTTTTTAATTATTTTTTCAATCCTATGTCATAAATATTATTTTTTTCAGTTATTGTTACTATGTCAGGTTTGTTTTTTCTGCTGATCGATTACCTTGAAAGTTATAATGGAGGGTCTAGGTTTCAGTCACGTGAAAGAAGAAATGGAGATGCGTTAAACTAAAAGCACAAACATGTAACACTATTGATCACATTGTTTTTTGCAATTATATTTATGAGAATGGATCAAAAATATAATTTTTTTTTCACTGTCAGCTTTCAAAAAGTAAGTATATAGTAAAAATATATAATCACCGGAATTTTGAGCTCAGAAACTCAAGATTAAGCTGTCGTTCAACGCTTTTTAAAAGCTTTTAAAAAAAAAACAAAAATCGGGCATAAATTTTTTTCAAATTTTTTGGGCAACTTATTTTATAAGAATTATATCTTAAAATATCAGTTTCGAGTGGTTTCTATTCATTGTTATCTCAAGGCTAATTATTGCATCAAATTTATTCGGCAGGGACCATATCATTAATTTGATGTTCAATTGATGGTTGTAAAGTTCGTTACTGTGAAGTGGACAGAAGTAAATCTAGCTTCGAAATATTCTCAGGTTATGAAGAAGAAGATAGCCATCATTGTGTTAGCGATAACTCTATTGTCAACGAGTTGAATTCAATAGATTTATGAACTTTGGAAAAATATTTATTATTTGTTACGAGTTATGATACGCAGTATTAGTTTCTGTATAGATCAATACTGTTAGAAGTAATTATTAGCTCTAAGGCCATAGTCAGAAGCAAGAAGAACTGGCAATCCGTAGAACTAAAAGCAAATACATGTAATACTATTGATCGTCACACATTTAAATTTGAGTTTACTATTTAACTATTGCATTATGTGAATTTTAAAACATAAAATTTATCTAATATTTAACACTGCATACTTAATAATCGGATGACAATTGTAAATTCGGTCATTTTACTGCGGAAATGGACCTCCAAGATTACGGGGCCAGCCCAAATAGCGTGAAAGGGTATATTATTGCTATTGCTTATTATTGTTCCTAATGGTCCAATTAGTTAAAAAAAAAAATTAATAAAAATACATTTAAGAATAAACAAAATAATTAAATTCATACCCAACTAACAAATGGCTTGAAGGGAGCAACATTTTATACAAACTTACAAAGAAATATAAATAGGTCAATTATGGCCATTTTTTTATTAAATCACATCATTTTCAACTATTATAATTACAAATACATTTTTCCAGAATTGTAATTTTCATAAATCAATACTATTCCAAGTAATTATGAAACTTTCAGTCTACAATCATACGCAAGAAGAAACGGCGACGTGGCAAACTACCGCCAAAATGGCCACCAGAATTGATCGAACAATATGCGCACGCTCTTCATTTTTCACCACGTAAGCTTATTGTAGCCAATAGCTGTGTTCGCCTGTCCCTTCCTCTTGAATAATATGTTCGCGAAAATGGGAGAGTATGCAAATCTCGTTGCCGCGCATGTCTAAATTTCGTCAGTATATATAACCCTCCTCGACGGGAAGAAATCATTAATTCGAAAAAAATTGTCAAACATAGTTGTCACTATTAAATAAAATAATTATTTTTTACTTGTGCAAAAAAAGTGATCAGACAGCAGTCTTACAAATATTCGCTAATTCATTTATTTAGACATTATTATAAAATTAAAACGATTTAATTATTTTAAATTCGATTTCAAGTCAATTTAATAATTTAATTGTAAAAATTTAATGAAAATAATAACAATGATGTTGACAAAGAATATCGTTTTGATCACATTGTTCGTAAGTGTTTCGTGCTACGAATTAAAAAACTCCAATTCATCAACAAAAATCCCTCCTATCGCACACACAGATATGGTAACTAAATTATTATTGATTTATATACTGTAATTATTTATCCTATTGCTACGATTGATGTTTTTTTTCGTTTGTTTTTTTTTTCAACAGGCTCAACTTTTTGAACTTTGTTTTGCAAATACATCCAATCCGATCGCAATAACTGAAAATTTGGTAGAGACATTTCACAAAAATTTGCCCATTACAATGAAGGCGCCTGTCATTATCATCAACGAAAATTTCATCGCCAAAAAGATTCAGCTGTACTACCCAACTTACTTGATGTATATTTTATCGGTGTCGAGTGCTCAGGAGATGCACGAACTCTTATCAAAATTGGTTTTTTCACCGTTATGGAGTCTGAAATCCCTATTTTTTGTGATCTTCGAATCCGAAAAACATTGCGAGCGATCATGGAAAATTTTCAACGAACTGTGGTTGGCTCAACTGTTATCATGTATCGTAGTGTGCTCTCCAACCGGTAATGAAACCAGTCTGTATACTTATAATCCATTCACAAATCGAGCACCCGATCCTTGGGTCGAAACTAATAGAAGTTGGCTCGACCGACGTAATCTACCATTGACCCTTTACAATCAATCTTTTTCAAACGGTAAATACTCTTTCTTATCATCATAATTATTATCATTATTACTATCTTAGCTAATAAACGACGAAAATATTCTTTATTTTTCCAGATTATAAAATATGCGAGACTGTCTTTTTCGATAAAACTAAAGTTCTTGATGGCTATCCCGTTAAAATCGGCTCACCAAACTTCAGAAAATCTACAAATTTAGATACCATGCTTGATTCTTTAAACATGACTCGACAAACAATACTCCTTGATTTCCATAATTTCACAAAGGTACTAAAACTACTATTCAATCGAAATTATGATTTGACACAATTTACCGTGGGCATTTCATATCCTGGTATTTTACACACGGTGCCATTTATGCAAGAATCATCTTTTATCTTTGTTACACAAAAGGCAAATTTTCAATCAGCATCTTATGAAATTGCAAATGTATTCGATATTAATGGAGCCATAGCGATAATATTTCTTCTTCTTCTAATTACCCTCTTGATTGTATTGCACAATAAGTATCAGATCGGATTGGCTGTTCTGGATGTCCTGAAGCTGCTGATGAGTATGGGAATCGATGCACCCCTTGACCGTCTCGCCATGAAAATCACCTTCTTCACGGGATTTTTGTTTGTTTTTTTATTTAGTCCATTGCTTGAGGGTCAATTATTTGCCGTATTAACTCGCCCGCCGACTTATAACATGGAGTCTCTTAAAGACTTGTACGATCATAAGTATCACGTATATTATATGTCGGGCCTCCGTAAATATATTTTAGGAGAGCAGTTATGGAAAACTGACGAGGATATGAAATACTTACACCCCATTCACGAATTGAACCCCATAGGCGATTGCGTGAAAAAAGTTATCGAAAATAATAGAGCTGCATGTATGGCTCAAGATTGGCAACTAATTGACTACGCTGTTAAACATAATTTGCATATAGCACAACGAGTCGTGCTGAAAACACCAGGTTTTTATCATACGCATCTATTTTGGGCTCTGATGGATCGCTTTTACCATGAATCGTTGAACCTACAAGAGTCAGGAATGAAAGTTTCCCCAACACGCCGAATAAAATCACGGAAGAAACTGAAAGCTAAAAATAGACATAGTAGAATCGTTGATTATCGAATAATTGACGCAGTAGATTTAACGAATTTATATGTATTTATGGCATTCTTCCAGTGTTTGGCAGTTATTGTTTTTGGTATTGAGTATATTATCGGACGTTATCGCCGTCCAAGACAATAAAAAATAAACATCCGTTAACTTAAAAAAATGTGTGTTATTAATAAAAGTGCAGTCGCGCGTGCTCGGCTTAATGAATTTGATCACTTGGATTGTCTATCGTTCACAAATTTTGACGTCAATTTACTTCAGTCAAATATTTCATCAATTATTAGCTTACACAATTTGTGAGTGTGAAATCAAACTTTTGACTATCGGTTGTTTATTCCATAATAATATTTATCAAAGTAACCACTTACATAATTTTTGTAAAATCAATTAAAAAATACGAAAAATTGTGATCAGTGAATAAAAACCAAAAAAAATGTGAAAACGCATTTTTTAATTATTTTTTTAATCCTATGTCATAAATATTATTTTTTTCAGTTATTGTTACTATGTCAAGTTTGTTTTTTCTGCTGATCGATTACTTTGAAAGTTATAATGGAGGGTCTAGGTTTCAGTCACGTGAAAGAAGAAATGGAGATGCGTTAAACTAAAAGCACAAACATGTTACACTATTGATCACAATATTTTTTGCAATTATATTTATGAGAATGGATCAAAAATATAATTTTTTTTTTTCACTGTCAGCTTTCAAAAAGTAAGTATATAGTAAAAATATATAATCACCCAAATTTTGAGCTCAGAAACTCGAGCTTGGAAAAAAAAAAATTGGGCAAAAATTCTTTTCAAATTTTTTTGTGCTACGGCAAACGCTACTATTTGAACAGAAAATTATTTTAATTTTATAAAAATATTTAATAAGAATTATATCTTAAAATATCAGTTTCGAGTGGTTTCTATTCATTGTTATCTCAAGGCTAATTATTGCATCAAATTTATTCGACAGAGATTATATCATTAATTTGATATTCAATTGATGGTTGTAAAGTTCGTTACTGCGAAGTGAACAGAAGTAAATCTAGCTTCGAAATAATCTTAGGTTACAAAGAAGAAGATTACGTCATTATTGTGTCGGCGATAGTTTTTTTGTCAACGAATCGACTTCAATTTATAAACTTTGAAAAAATATTTATCATAATTTACGAGTTATAAAACGCAGTATTAGTTTCTGTATTGATCAATACTGTTAGAAGTAATTATTAGCTCTAAGGCCATAGTCAGAAGCAAGAAGAACTGGCAATCCGTCGAACTAAAAGCAAATACATGTAATACTATTGATCGTCACACATTTCAATTTGAGTTTACTTTTTAACTATTGCATTATGTGAATTATAAAACATAAAATCTATCTAATATTTAACGCAGGTTCCATAGTAATCGAATAGTAATAGTGAATTTGGTCTTTTTTCCATACGGAAATCGACCTTTAAAGTTGCGGCGCCAGCCCAAATAGCGAGGAAGAGTATTTTGCTGTTGCTAGTTTTTGTTCCTAATGGTCCAATTAGTTGAAAAACAATTAATAGAAAGATATTTAACAATAAGCAAACTTATTGAATTTAGGCCCAACAAACAAGTAGCTTAGCCCTGGTTAAAAATACTGAGTAAAAAGGTTTAAAAGTGATGAAATTCGAATTCTTTTGAATAATTTCAATTTTTTGTTTGTATATATAGATATACAGTTTGCATGGAGTGGCCGCATCTCAATTTTTTCCAATCAGTATTTTTAACCAGGAAGAGTGACCGGCATTTTATACAAACTTACAAAGAAAAATAAATAGTTCTATTATAGAAATTTTTTTATTTATAAAATCGCAGTATTTATTACTATTATAAATATAAGTTTTTCCAGAACTGTATTTTTCATAAATCAATACTATTCTAGTCTACAATTCTATGCAAGAAGAAATGGCGACGTGTCAAACCAAAGCCAAAATGGCCACCGGAATTGATCGAAATTTATGCGCAGGCTTGTCATTCGACCACGTAAGCTTATAGTAGCCAATAGCTTTGTTCTCCAGTCCCTTCTTCTCGACCAATATCTTTGCGAATATAGGAGAGTATGCAAATATCGTTTCCGCGCATGTCGAAATTTCAGCAATATATATACTCCTTCCGGGCGGGAAGAAATTATTAAATCGAGAAAAACCGTCAAACGTAGTGGTCACTATTAAATAAAATAATTATTTTTTAATTGCGCAAAAAAAGTGATCAGACAGCAGTCTCACAAATATTGGCTCATTCATTTATTTGGATATTATTATAAAATTAAATCAATTTAATTATTTTAAATTCAATTTTGAAACAATTTAATAGTTTAATTATTGTAAAAATTTAATAAAAATAATAACAATGATGTTGATAAGGAATGTTATTTTGAGTGCAGTGTTTGCAAGTGTTTCATGCTATGAAATGAAAAACGGCAACTTACCACTAAAAAACCCTCCAATCACACACACAGATATGGTAAATAAATTTTTATTGATTTATATACTGTCATTGTTTATTCTATTACAACTATTGAAGTTTTTTTTTTTGTTTGTTTTCCAACAGGCTCAACTTTTTGAACTTTGTTTCGCAAATACATCAAATCCAATCGCAATAACTGAAAATTTGGTAGAGACATTTCAAAAAAATTTGTCCGTTACAATAATGGCGCCTGTCGTTATCATCAACGAAAATTTCATCGCCAAAGACATTTAGCTGTACAATCCAACTTATCCGATGTATATTCTGTCAGTGTCGAATTATATGGACATATACAGACTTCTCTCAAAATTGATTTATTCACCGTTATGGAGTCGAAAATCCAAATTTTTTGTGATCTTCGAAACCGACAAACCTTGCGTACATTCATGGAAAATTCTCGAAAGACTGTGGCGGTTTACTGTGTTATCAAGTATCATAGCATGCTCCGGAACCAGTAATGAAACAAGCCTTTATACTTATAATCCATTCACAAAGCGAGCACCCGATCCTTGGGTCAACACTCACATGTATTATTTGGACTTCGAAAATCGACCAGTGTTTCTTTTCAATCAATCTTTTTCAAACGGTAAATACCCTTTCTTATTATTATAATTATTAACATTATTACCCCCATAATTGATAAAACACGAACATTTCATTTTTTTTTGCAGATCATAAAATATGTGAGACTCTCTTCTTCGATAAAACTGAATTTCTTGATGGCTATCCCGTCAATATTGCCGCAACTTATAGCAATACTGATTTGCTACTTGATGTCATATTTATTTCTTTAAACATGACTCCACAAGTAACTTACTTTGGTAATAATATTCACAAATTATTTTGGTCAATAAAGGGTGGAGAAAACGATATCGCTACCTCATACAAATACAGTATGGACCCTCGTAGTGTAGACACAGTGCCACTGAAGCGCGAAGCATATTTTATTATAGTAACACAAAAGGCAAGTTTTTTATCAACGTCTTATCAAATTGCAAATGTAATCGATATAAATGGAGCCATAGCGATAATTTTTCTCCTTCTTCTAATTACCCTCTTGATTGTATTGCACAATGAGTATCAGATCGGATTGGCTGTTCTGGATGTCCTGAAGTTGCTGATGAGTATGGGGATCGATGCACCCCTTGACCGTCTAGCCATGAAAATCACCTTCTTCACGGGATTTTTTTTCGTTTTTTTATTTAGTCCATTGATTGAGGGACAAATATTTGCCGTATTAACTCGCCCGCCGACTTATAACATTGAGTCCCTTAAAGACTTATACGATCATAAGTATCACGTATATTGTCCATCGATAGTTGAGGATTATATTATAGAAGAGCAATTATGGAATACTGTTGAGGCCGAGAAATATTTGCATTCACAAGATTCACATGACTCACTCGGGGATTGTTTGAAACTAGTCAGCACAAATAATACGGTTGCATGTATATTTCCAGATGAATCATTAATTAACGATGCTGTCAAAAAAAATTTGCATATATCAGAACGTTTCATGCTCAAAGCATCAGGTTTTTATCAGACGACTCACGATTGGGTTCTGGCGGATCGATTTTACCATAAAGGATTAAACTTTCAAGAATCCGGGATCTTTGATCGACTAAGTAAAGTTCCCCTGAAGAATTCACTGAAGAAGATAAAAGCTAAGGAAAGACTTAAGAAAATCGTTGATTATCAAACAATTGACGCTGTAGATTTAACGTATTTATATGTATTTATGGCATTTTTCCACTGTTTGGCAGTTATTGTTTTTGGTATTGAGTATATTATCGGACGTTATCGCCGTCCAAGACAATAACAAATAAACATCCATTAGCTTACGAACAATGTGTGTTATTAATAAGTGCAGTCGCGTGTGACCAGCTTAATAAATTCGACCACTTGGATTGTCTTTCATTCACAAAATTTAAGGTCCATTTATTTTAGTTAGATATTTTATCAACTGTAGACTTATACAATTCGTGAGTGTGAAATCAAATATTTGGCTATCGGCTTTATTCTCTATTTAATAATATTCATTCAAGTGACTACTTACATAATTTTTTAGCATTTAAATATTATTTAAGGAACTGTAATAATTATGATTATAATCAAATTTGTAGGTTATCTATCATGTGATCGTTTGTAAGACGCGAGGAGTGAAGATTGGTGCCCGAGCCGAACGCTAGGGTACCAACATGCGAGCGTCTTAGACTCGATTGTACTAGATAAATACATTAATTTTTTCACAGATATTCAAAATTTACTACATCTAGTCTCTATAAATGGCAGGTTATAACTCTGATTTATTTATTTATTTGGTAAGATTGTTTTGAGAATTTCGCGTGCCAAATGCCAAAAGGGCGTATAAAAGTTATACGCCCTTTTGGCTTTGAAGAACCAAAAGGGCGTATAATTTTTTTGTTTTTGGTGCCAATCGTTTTGTTAACATGTTCTAAGCCTAAAAATAAAAAAAAAATTCCAAAGCCAAAAGGGCGTATATCTTTAGATACCCCCCTTTGGCGTCAGTACGTCAAACATTTTTTTTGCAGATCTTTACGTTTCGAGCGATTCTAAAAAGAATAACAAAAAAAAATTTTTTTATACGCCCTTTTGGCATGGAACCCTATCTAACTGCTGTAATACGCCCTTTTGGCATTTGGCACGCGATTTGTTAAAAATGAGAGAGAAGTCAGTAAGTGTGATTCCTGATTAAAAAACTGAATTCGATCGAATTAAACAGAATTAAATTTTTAATTCTATTTAATTCAGATAAATTCGGTTAATTCGGTACTCAACTTAAAAATGAATTCTGTCTAATTCGGCAGGAAAACCAGAATTTGTCAAAATTAAAACGAATTAAAATAATTCTATTCGGTTTAATTCTGATTAATTCGAAAATAATTCTCCACTTTCTGGTTCTGAATCCAAATTAAACTGAATTAAAACGAATTTAAAATTTTGAAATCGGTTTTATTCTGTTTAATTGAAATTCAAATTTTCAATTCAGTTGAATTATGTTTTGCAGAATTCGACAGAATATAACAGAATTAAAATTTTTAATTCGGTCGAATTCAGTTGTTTAATCAGGGATGATTAAAATGATGATAAATTTTGTCACAAGATGGCTCGTTGAGTTGCTTCGATATTTTTTGGTCATTCGCTATCGCACATGTAACCAAAAAATATTTTTTGATCTGTTGATAACGTCACTATTAGAACAATTAGGTATTTTTTTTACCAGCTGTATCTTATCTAATATTTTTAGCTGCCGGCTGTGGGCGCTAAATGTCGTACATTTCAAGTGTCTCACAAAAATACATTTTTGAATACCAACTAGTGACATTAAAAATGTCTATTATTTGGTGATTAATTGCTATGGACTAAATGAATTCAAATAAGTATTGATAAATTATATTTCCTATTAATATTTATCCAAATATAATAAATTGATGGCAAAGAAAGAGATGTATTTATAAATATGTGTATACACAAGAAATTTTTTTCGGCATTGAACTGAAAACAAAACGTTTATTAGGACGATAATAAATTTGTCGTCGCAATTATTGGTTGTAAGGATCATTTACTGTTAAGTGAACATAAATTAATTTAACCTTGAAATATTTGTAGGTTATGAAGAAAAAAATGGAGTTGTTGTGATAGCGATAATTTTTTTGTCAACAAATTGGCTTCAATAGATTTATAAGCTTTGAAAAAATATTCATAATTTTTTACGAGTTATAAAACGCAGTATTAGTTTCTGTATGAATCAATACAATTATTTAGCTCGAAGGCCATGGTCAGACGCAAGAAGAACTGACTATCCATAGAACTAAAAGCAAATGCATGTAATACTATTGATCGTCACACATTACAATTTAAGTTTACTTTTTTACTATTGCGTTGAATAAATTTTAAAATATAAACTTTATCTAATATTTAACGCAGGTTCCATAGTAATCGAATGGTAATAGTGAATTTGGTCATTTTTGTACGGATATAGACCTTCAAAGTTGCGTTTTGCTATTGCTGGTTCTTGTTCCTGATGGTCCAATTAGTTGAAAAAAAATTAACAAAAATATATTTATGAATAAACAAAATTATTGAATTCAGATCCAACTAACAAATGGCTTAGAGGGACCAGCATTTTATGCAAACTTACAAAAAAAAATTAATATATCTATTATAGCCTTTTTTTGTTATTTCTAGAATCGCACCATTTTCAACTATTGTAAAAATACGTATTTCCGGATTTTGTTTCTCATAAATCAATATCATTCCAAGCAATTATGAAACTTCTAGGCCACAATTATATGCGAGAAGAATTGCGACGTGGAAATCCAAAGCTAAAATGGCCACCAGGATTAATCGGATTATATGCGCACGCTCTCTATTTATCACCACGTAAGCTCATGATAGCCAATAGCTTTGTTCTCCAGTCCCTTCTTCTCGAATAATATCTTTGCAACAATAGGAAAATATGCAACTATCGTTTCCGCGCATGTCGGAATTTCGACAATGTATATACTCCTTCTTGACGGGAAGAAATTATTAATTCGAGAAAATTCGTCAAACATAGTTGTCACTATTAAATAAAATAATTATTTTTTAACTGCGCAAAAAAAGTGATCAGACAGCAGTCTTATAAATATTGGCCAATTTATTTATTTAGATATTATTATATAACTAAATCAATTTAATTATTTCAAATTCTATTTTGAAACAATTTAATAGTTTGATTATTGTAAAAATTTGATAATAATAATAACAATGATGTTCATGAGGAATGTTATTTTGAGTGCATTGTTTGCAAGTGTTTCATGCTACGAATTAAAAAACGACAACTTACCACCGAAAAATCCTCCAATCACATACACAGATATGGTAAATAAATTTTTATTGATTTATATACTGTCATTATTTATCCTCTTACACTGTAAAAATAGCGGTGTTAAAAATGGTGTCACACGTTTTGGTCCCAAAACATTTCATCCCCGACACATTATCCGCACGACTAATCATCCTCGGACAATTAATCCCCGACAATATATCTGTGAGATAAATCATCCCGACGACTGTTCATCTTATGACATCTTAACCATGACAATCTACCTTATATTGATAATTATTTCTAATCATTTTTTATTTTAATCAATATTTGTACTATTATCAAGCACATCAAATCCATAAAAAAAATTATCTATACTTTTTTCCATCAACCGAATATTATGTAACTTTGAGTTTAGTAACCCAATGATTTAATTGAAACAACAACAATAATAATAATAATAAGAATAATTACAATAATAATAACGATATTATCTAAAAAATCATTTAAATGTAGTCAAATATCGCGACTTCTGGATATTATGTTGTCTTGTATATTCAGTTGTTTTATATAAGTGCCTTAAGCAATTGTGATACTAATTAGTTACCTATATTGATCGCTAAAAATTAATGTTAATAAGTAATTAAGAGATAATATTTTATTATTAATATAAAGTAAAGAATTATTAACGATCGATTATGTACTATGGTGCTAAATGATGTGGTTATGAGAAAGTGTGTATTAAAATTATATTGATAAAATGTTTATAATTAACAATATTTATAGCTGGTTTATTGTATTTAATATTTTTATTAAAGTATCAATTGTCCGACAGGTAAATTATCGGGTATTATTTGTCTAAGTGTAAGTTGTCATTGTCATGAATCGTCGCGAGGATGAATTGTCGGGGATGAAATGTTTTGGGACCAAAACGCAGTGAACCGTTAAAAATGGACTCATTTTAACTCCGCCCGGTGTTAAAATAAAATTACACCGGTGTAGGAGGAGTAATTCACCGGTGTTAAAAATACCAGTGTTAAATCAGGGTAACCGGTGTAAAAGCGGAGTAAATTGCGTCCGCTTGGAGTATTAACTTTAAAGATTACACCGGCACACAAAAAAAAATAAGTTCTCTGTACTTTTGACGGGACCGATTTATTCCCATGTATTTTGACCCGCTGAATCCGAATCCGAGGTCCGTTTAACCCGTACACCCTCAGATTTTTAGAAAACATTAAAAAACCTCAAAAACACACAAAAATCGACCGTTTTTTAAATTTATAAATTTTTTTAACCCTAACTAAGCATGATTTTTATGTATTTCGGTCCTCCACATATTAACCTGAAGTTTATTTAAAACATTAGCCATTTAAAGTCTGAGTAAATTCCAAAAAACCCCAAAAAATTGCAAAAAAGCAAAAAAATTCTTAGTATTGTGATGAAAAAAATTTTTTGAAGCATATTAAAATTTTTTTATGTTTTAGGCCAAAATATTTTTTATATATATATCACAGATCGAACAATATGATTTCTTTTATTTATTTCGATTTAAAAATTGATTTTTGTTATACCAAATTTTATTTATTTCGATTTTTTGGGAATTTTTGCCATTTATTAAAAACTTTAGAGATGTCTGAGCCATGGATGTTCGAGAATTATATGTGACAGATAAACATACATGAAAATAATTATTTATTTAGCCCTATAAAATTGTTTTCATCACAATACTAAGAATTTTTTTGCTTTTTTGCAATTTTTTGGGATTTTTTGGAATTTACTCAGACTTTAAGTGGCTAATGTTTTAAATAAACTTCAGGTTATTATGTGGAGGACCGAAATACATAAAAATCATGCTTAGTTAGGGTTAAAAAAATTTATAAATTTAAAAAACGGTCGATTTTTGTGTATTTTTAAGGTTTTTTAAAGTTTTCTAAAAATCTGAGGGTGTACGGGTTAAACGGACCTCGGATTCAGATTCAGCGGGTCAAAATACATGGGAATAAATCGGTCCCGTCAAAAGTACAGAGAACTTATTTTTTTTTGTGTGCCGGTGTTATAAAACACAAAAAATGTCAGTTCTTCATGGAAATTAATAAAAAATATCATTTATTAACAAGTATAGTGATCGAGTAAATAAAAATATTCACGAAGTAAAATATTTTAACATCGGTAAAGAATATCTACACCGGCGGCGGCGTTATTTTAACACCGGAAAATTTTTTTTGACACCGGTACAGAATATTTACACCGGCAGCGGCGTTATTTTAACATCGCTTTCGGGGGTAAATTTAATACCGATAATTTTAACACCTACACCGATTGGACTTACCCCGGTGATTTTTTACAGTGTACATCTATTGAAGTTTTTTTCTTTGTTTGTTTGTTTTCCTACAGGCTCAACTTTTTGAACTTTGTTTTGGAAATACGTCAAATCCAATTGCTGTAACAGAAAATTTGGTAGAGACATTTCACAAAAATTTGCCCATTACAATAAAGGCGCCTGTCATTATCATCAACAAAAATTTCATCGCTAAAGATATTCAACTATACTATCCAACTTATCCGATGTATATTTTATCGGTGTCGAGTGCTGAGGAGATTTTCGTATTCTTATTAAAATTAGATCATTCACCGTCATGGAGTCGAAAATCCAAATTTTTTGTGATCTTCGAAACCAACAAACCTTGCGTAAATTCATGGGAAATTCTCGAAAGACTGTGGCAGTTCAAAGTCTTGTCAAGTATCATAGCATGCTCCGGAACCAGTAATAAAACAAGCCTTTATACTTATAATCCATTCACAAAGCGAGCACCCGATCCTTGGGTCAACACTAACATGTATTATTTTGACTTCGAAAATCGACCAGTGTTTCTTTTCAATCAATCTTTTTCAAACGGTAAATCCCCTTTCTTATTATTATAATTATTAACATTATTACCCCAATAATTGATAAACCACGAACGTTTCATTTTTTTTTGCAGATAATAAAATATGTGAGACTCTCTTCTTCGATAAAACTGAATTTCTTGATGGCTATCCCGTTAATATCGCCGCAACTTATGATAATACTGATTTGCTACTTAGTGTCATATTTAATTCTTTAAACATGACTCCACAAGTAACTTACTTTAATGATAATGTCCTAAAATTGTTTCGGTCAATAGAGTTTGGATATAACGATATCGTTACCTCATACAAATATAATATGGACCCTCGTAGTGTAGGCACAGTGCCACTGGAGCGCGAAATAAATTTTATCATAGTAACACAAAAGGCAAATTTTTTATCAACGTCTTATCAAATTGCAAATGTAATCGATATTAATGGAGCCATAGCGATAATTTTTCTTCTTCTTCTAATTACCCTCTTGATTGTATTGCACAATGAGTACCAGATCGGATTGGCTGTTCTGGATGTCCTGAAGCTGCTGATGAGTATGGGGATCGATGCACCCCTTGACCGTCTCGCCATGAAAATCACCTTCTTCACGGGATTTTTTTTCGTTTTTTTATTTAGTCCATTGATTGAGGGACAAATATTTGCCGTATTAACTCGCCCGCCAACTTATAACATTGAGTCTCTTAAAGACTTGTACGATCATAAGTATCACGTATATTGTCCATCGATAGTTGCGGATCATATTATAGAAGAGCAATTATGGAATACTGTTGAGGCCAGGAAATATTTGCATTCAGAAGATTCCTATGACTTTTTGGGCGATTGTTTGACACGAGTCAGCACAAATAATACGGTTGCATGTATATTGCCAGATGAAGTATTAATTAACGATGCTGTCAAAAAAAATTTGCATATATCAAAACGTTTCATGCTGAAAGTATCAGGTTTTTATCAGACGACTTACGATTGGGTTCTGGCGGATCGATTTTACCATAAAGGATTAAACTTTCAAGAATCCGGGTTCTTTGATCGACTAAGTAAGGTTCCCCTGAAGAATTCACTGAAGAAGATAAAAGCTAAGGAAAGACTTAAGAAAATCGTTGATTATCAAACAATTGACGCGGTAGATTTAACGTATTTATATGTATTTATGGCATTTTTCCAGTGTTTGGCCATTATTGTTTTTGGTATTGAGTACATTATCGGACGTTATCGCCGTCCAAGACAATAAACAATAAATATCCGTTAACTTAAAAAAATGTGTGTTATTAATAAGTGCAGTCGCGTGTGATCGGCTTAATAAATTCGACCACTTGGATTGTCTTTTATTCACAAAATTTAAGGTCAATTTATTTTAATTAGATATTTTATCAACTATCGACTTACATAATTCGTGAGTGTGAAATCCAACATTTGACAATCGGCTTTATTCTATATTTAATAATATTTATCAAAGTGACTACTAACATAATTTTTAAGTATTTAAATATTATTTAAGGGACTGTCATAATTATAATACCAATCAAATATACATGTTTCTTACTTCCGTTTGTGTTGTGATATTGTGTGAATTTATCTCTAAATAATGAATGTAAATTGTATTTTGTAAAAAAAATAATTATCTTATTGTGGCACCCCAGAATTAATTCATCTCCGACTTCACCATGATTCCATATAATTTATTGACTCCTAACGAATTAATTGATGTATAAAGTAGATATAGTTAGAAAAGGTACAACTTTTTACGCGCTTAATAGAGTGGGAGTTTAATTTTTTGTGGAGGTATAGAGGGGAAAAATTTAATTATTTACTTTGTGATTTATAAAAAGATTTTGCGAGTTAGAATTATAATTATACATAAATCTTTGCTCTTCTAAGCTTGTTGTTTATCACTTAGAGTTATAAATTATTATTATATTATTGAATAAATCATAACTATAGACAAAAAAAAAATTTTTTTAGTGTTGAATTAAAATTAAAAAATTTTTTTTCGTTTACCAACTAGTAAAATTCAAAATGTCTATTATTTGGTGATTGATTGCCATAGACTAAGCAAATTCAAATAAGTGTTAATTAATTATAGTTGATATTAATATTTATCCAAATATGATGAACTGATGGAAAAGAAAGAGATGTTTTTACGCAAGAAATTTTTTTCAGCATTGAATTGAAAACAAAACTTTTATTAGGACGATAAAAAATTTGTCGCAATTATTGGTTGTAAGGATCATTTACTGTTAAGTAAACAGAAGGTAATTCAGCCTTGAAATATTTGTAGGTTATGAAGAAGAAAATGGAGTCGTTGTGATTACGACAATTTTTTGGTCAACGAATTGACTCCAATAGATTTATAAGTTTTGAAAAAATATTCATAATTTTGAACGAGTTTTAAATGCAGTATTAGTTTCTATATAAATCAATACTGTTAGAAGTAATTACTTAGCTCGAAGGCCATAGTCAAGAGCAAGGAGAACTGGCATCCATAGAACTAAAAGCAAATGCATGTAATATTATTGATCGTCACACATTAAAATTTAACTTTAATTTTTAACTATTGCGTTGAGTGAATTTGAAAATAAAAAATTTATCTAATATTTAACGTAGGTTCCATAGTAATCGAATGGTAATAGTGAATTTGGTCATTTTTGTATACGGAAATCGACCTTCAAAGATGCAGCGTCAGCCCAAATAGCGGGGAAGAGTATTTTACTATTGCTGGTTCTTGTTCCTGATGGTCCAATTAGTTGAAAAAAAATTAACAAAAATATATTTATGAATAAACAAAATTATTGAATTCAGACCCAACTAACAAATGGCTTAGAGGGACCAGCATATTATACAAACTTACAAAGAAATATAAATAGGTCTATTGTGGCCATTTTTTTATTTCTAAACTCGCATAATTTTTTACTATTATAAATATACGTTTTTTCAGAATTGCATTTTCCATAAATCAATACTATTCCAAGCAGTTATGAAACTTCTAGTATACAATTATATGCAAGAAGAAATGGTAAAGTAGCAAACCGAAGCCAAAATGGCCACCAGGATTGATTGAACGATATGCGCACGCTCTTTATTTATCACCACGTAAGCTCATGGTAGCCAATAGCTTTGTTCTCCAGTCCCTTCTTCTCGAATAATATCGCTGCGAAAATGGGGAAATATGCAAATATCGTTCCTGCGCAGGTCGAAATTTCAACAATATATATACTCTTTTCGGGCGAGAAGAAATTATTAATTCGAAAAAAACTGTCAAACATAGTTGTCACTATTAAATACAATAATTATTTTTTAATTGTGCAAAAACGAGATCAGATAGCAGTCGTACAAATATTGGCTAGTTCACTTATTTTGACGTGATTCCAAAATTAAAACAATTTAATTATTTTAAATTCAATTCCGAGTCAATTTAATAATTTGATTGTTGTAGAAATTTAATAAAAATAATCACGATGATGTTGATAAAGAGTATTATATTGAGTGCATTGTTCGCCAGTGTTTCGTGCTACGAATTCAAAAACTTCAAATTATCATCACCAAATCCGCCAATTACACACACAGATATGGTAAATTAATTTTTATTGATTTATATACACTGATAGAAAATTTATATTGACTCAAGAAATATTTTCTTAAGCCAAGAATTTATTTCTGAAGAAAACCAATTGTCTTGCTTCAAGAAATTCTTGTCTTGATTTAGATTTTCTTGGCTCTATAGATTTTGTATCTTCGATGGATAACTCTCGTGTCTTGACCCGAAACTATATTATCTTCAATCGATACTATTGAATTCTTCAAGCAAGACCACTTGTCTTCAACTAAAAATGTCGTATTATTATTTTAAGAACTTTTAATTTTTGGTTCAAGTAATAATTCCTTGATAGAAGATGTTTTTAAAGTAATGAAAAAAAAATTTTTTTTAAAAATAAATTTCTACTTGAACATATCTGAAGTAAATGAATGTAGTCCTAAAAAATCACTTTAAAACTTTTTATTTTTAAAATAAAAAAAAAATTTTTTTTTCAAGCTGAGTAAATTGATATCTTGATTTAAAAACCGCGCCATTCTCGAAACGAGTCGGTAATGTCTTAAACCTAGATTTTGCCTATCTTAATCCAAGAGCAAGAAATTCTTGAACGAAATATGTCAGAATTTTGTTTCAAAACAAAAAAGGCTTCATCGAAAAATCAAATTCTCAAACAAAGAATTTTTTTTCTCTATCCGAGAATTTCAATTTTTTGGTTCAAGGACTCATTTCTTGAATTAAAACAATTAAAAATTTTAGAACAAGAACCACATTTTGAAGAAAAAATTTTTCTTGAATCAAGATAGTTTTTCTATCAGTGTACGTCATTATTGATCCTATTGCTACTATTGACAATTTTTTCGTTTATTTGGTTTCCAATAGGCTCTACTTTTTGAACTTTGTTTTGCAAATACATCAAATCCGATAGTCATAACGGAAAATTTAGTAGAGACATTTCACAAAAATTTGCCCATTACAATAAGGGCGCCTGTCATTATCATCAACAAAAATTTCATCGCCAAAAAGATTCAGCTGTACTATCCAACTTACCCGATGTACATTTTATCGGTGTCGAGTGCTACGGAGATGTCCGAACTCTTATCAAAATTGGTTTTTTCACCATTATGGAGTCTGAAATCCGTATTTTTTGTGATCTTCGAACCCGAAAAACATTGTGTGCATTCATGGGAATTTCTCGATGTGCTGTGGCAGTTAGGATTGTTATCATGTATCATAGTGTGCTCCAACACCAATAATGAAACCAGTCTTTATACTTATAATCCATTCACAAAACGAGCACCCGATCCTTGGGTCGAAGCTAATATAAGTTGGCTCGACCGACGTAATCTACCATTGACCCTTTACAATCAATCTTTTTCAAACGGTAAATACTCTTTCTTATCATCATAATTATTATCATTATTACTATCTTAGCTAATAAACGACGAAAATATTTTGAATTTTTTTAGATTATAAAATATGTGAGACTCTGTTTTTCGATAAAACTAAAGTTCTTGATGGCTATCCCGTTAAAATCGGCTCAACAAAGTTAAGAAAATCTAAAAATTTGGACACCATACTTGATTCTTTAAACATGACTCGACAAACAATACTCTTTGATTTCCATAATTTCACAAAGGTACTAAAACTACTATCCAATCGAACTTATGATTTGACACAATTTACCCTGGGCTTTTCATATCCTGGTATTTTACACACGGTGCCATTTATGCAAGAATTATCTTTTATCTTTGTTACACAAAAGGCAAATTTTCAATCAGCATCTTATGAAATTGCAAATGTATTCGATATTAATGGAGCCATAGCCATAATTCTTCTTCTTCTTCTAATAACCCTCTTGATTGTATTGCACAATAACTATCAAATCGGATTGGCCGTTCTGGATGTCCTGAAGCTGCTGATGAGTATGGGAATCGATGCACCCCTTGACCGTCTCGCCATGAAAATCACCTTCTTCACGGGATTTTTGTTTGTTTTCTTATTTAGTCCATTGCTTGAGGGACAATTATTTGCCGTATTAACTCGCCCGCCGACTTATAACATGGAGTCTCTTAAAGACTTGTACGATCATAAGTATCACCCGAGAAAAAATGATTTTGCCTAATCATATATGATCATGCATAATTGTCTATATATGATCAGATCCAAAAATTGGCCAGGTCTGATCATACATAACTTGATCTGTTTATACATGATCATATATGATTATATATAATCATGCATGAACGAATAGTCATTTTTAGAATCTCATTTAGAATATCTGTAAATTATTAATTAAGTAGTTTAATTAGGATTTATTGTCTTCATCAATATCAATGTCGGTTAAAATTAAATAAAAAAAAAAAAAAAAATTATTAACCATCGACAATTATTTTACTACGAGGTCACCCATCCAATTAATGTCCAACGCCGATGCTGCTTAACTTTGGTTATCGATGGTTTGCAGTCTGATCCTCTAGTCTGTTATACACTTACAATTAAGAAACGTTTATGGCATTACTTAACTCAAATAATCAAATTGATACTTTATACTTTTAAATTACTGCCGAAACCTTTGAACATTTTTTAAGTATTGGGAATTTAAGTTTGATTGATAGTTGACAGAATAAAAATTTAATAACATTGATATTAAAAAATTGTCATATTATTTAATATATATATATATATATATATATATATATATATATATATATATATATATATATATATATATATTTAAATATTTATAGGTTTCATATCAATGAAATCTGATCAGATTTAATCATAGACATATAAAACTACATATAGGTTTATATCAGTCACGTCTGATCAGATCTAATTATATATAGGCCTATATCTAATTATATATGGGTTTTTATCAATCATGTCTGATCAGATCTAATCATGTATAGACTTATATATGATCATATATGGGGTTATAACAGCTAGGTATAATTATATCTAATTATATATAGACTTATAGATGATCAGATCTGATCATATATAGACTCATATATGGTTATATATGGAGTTATAACAGCCAGGTATGATTATATCTAATTATATATAGACTCATATATGATCAGACCTGATCATATATAGACTTGTACATGATTATATATGGGGTCATAACAGCCAGGTATGATCAGATCTAACTATATATAGACTTATATATAAATAGATCTGATCATATATAGACTTATGTATGATTATATATGGGGTCATAACTGCCAGGTATGATCATATCTAATTATACATAGACTTATATATAATCAGATCTGATCAGATCTAATTATATATAGACTTATATATAATCAGATCTGATTATATATAGACTTATATATGGGCTTATAACAGCCAGGTATGATCAGATCTAATTATGTATGGGGTCATATATAATTATATATAATTATATATGACCCCATATATAATCATGCATGATTATACATAACTTCATATATGATTATATATAATCATATATGATTAGGCAAAATCATTTTTTCCCGGGCACGTATATTATATGTCTTCCTTCCGTAAAAATATTTTAGAAGAGCAATTATGGAAAACTGATGAGGATATGAAATACTTACATCCCATTCACGAATTGGACCCTATAGACAATTGCGTGAAAAAAGTTATCGAAAATAATAGAGCTGCGTGTATGGCTCAAGATTGGCAACTAATTGACTACGCTGTTGAACATAATTTGCATATAGCACAACGAGTCGTGCTGAAAACACCGAGTTTCTATCATACGCATCTATTTTGGGCTCTGATGGATCGCTTTTACCATAAATCATTGAACCTACAAGAGTCAGGAATGAAATTTTTCAAAACACGCCTGATAAAATCACGGAATAAACTGAAAGCTAAAAATAGACTTAGTAGAATCGTTGATTATCAAACAATTGACGCTGTAGATTTAACGTATTTATATGTATTTATGGCATTTTTCCAGTGTTTGGCAGTTATTGTTTTTGGTATTGAGTATATAGTCGGACGTCATCGCCGTCCAAGACAATAAAAAATAAACATCCGTTAACTTAAAAAATTGTGTGTTATTAATAAAAGTGCAGTCGCGCGTGCTCGGCTTAATGAATTTGATCACTTGGATTGTCTATCGTTTACAAATTTTGACGTCAATTTACTTCAGTCAAATATTTCATCAATTATCAGCTTACACAATTTGTGAGTGTGGAATCAAACTTTTGACTATCGGTTGTTTATACCATAATAATATTTATCAAAGTAACTGCTTGAATAATTTTTGTAAAATGAATTAAAAAATACGAAAAATTGTGATCAGTGAATAAAAACCAAAAAAATTTGAAAACGCATTTTTTAATTATTTTTTCAATCCTATGTCATAAATATTATTTTTTTCAGTTATTGTTACTATGTCAAGTTTGTTTTTTCTGCTGATCGATTACTTTGAAAGTTATAATGGAGGGTCTAGGTTTCAGTCACGTGAAAGAAGAAATGGAGATGCGTTAAACTAAAAGCACAAACATGTAACACTATTGATCACATTATTTTTTGCAATTATATTTATGAGAATGGATCAAAAATATAATTTTTTTTTTTTCACTGTCAGCTTTAAAAAAGTAAGTATACACGGAGAAAAATAAATGATTGGAGTTATCATACTAAATTTGTAGCTGCAATCATCTAGGATGATTAAAAAATCTTTCAGTGTAAAGATGGTTAGTGCTACAATTTGTTATAATTGCAGTTACCATTTTTTATAGTAACAGTTACCATCAGGATGATAACAGTAACCATTAAGATGATTACAGCTACTATCAGGATGGTAATATTTACCATCAGGATAATAATGTTTCCTATCAAGGATAGTGATAATTTATCACTGATAAAAATTTATCACTGATAAAAACAGTGATAAAGAAAAAAAAAATTATTAAATGCTATAAAAAAAATTGATCAAAAATTCAATAATTTTCAAGTACTGGTGCAAAATTATAAATTTTTGATTACAAATATGATGACAAACATACTTAAATTTTATTTATAAAATTTTTACAAAAAAATGACAATTATTTATTTTTTACAATTATTTAAACCCATAATTTAGTTATGTACACTTGATTGTCTAAAATATTGAAATAAGTTACTGTACAGTCTTCAATATCAGCATAAAATAAAAATTTCCAAGCGAGAGAGCTTCTGTTAATAACTTTGAATGATTGAGTGTGTTCATCGAAATAACAATCATCCAAGTACTGGGTAATGAATAAAATTTGGCCATTGTTGACATTTAGTATTTTTTTAACTTGGTAAAATGATGGTTCGTCAGACGGTTTCATTATAATTGAATTAATTGTTATTCTATCATTCTGAAAACTTGTCCATTTAATGTCTTGAACAAGGTCGTCTATTTTGTATGGTAAGGGTTCATGACATCCAATGCTGACAAGAACATCATTAATGGTAACATCATTAATTGTCTTAGATGGTAACTGTAATCATCTTTAATGGTAACTACTACAATTTCTGATGGTAACTGTAACCATCTAGATCGTAAATACAACTATTTAAAATGATAACTGTAACTATCTCTAATTAACATACATGATTGTAACAGTTACCATAAATATGATTTATACAATCATCCAGATAGTTGTCACTACCATCGGGTTGATGGTAAAAAATTTTACCATAAATAGATAGTAACTGCAATCATTTAATTTTCTGAGTGTATAGTAAAAATATATAATCATCCAAATTTTGAGCTCAGAAAATCAGGCTTGGAAAAAAAAAAATTGGGCAAAAATTCTTTTCAAATTTTTTTGTGCTGCGGCAAACGCTACTATTTGAACAGAAAATTATTTTAATTTTATAAAAATATTTTATAAGAATTATATCTTAAAATATCAGTTTCGAGTGGGTTCTATTCATTGTTATCTCAAGGCTAATTATTGCATCAAATTTATTCGGCAGAGATTATATTAATAATTAGATGTTCAATTGATGGTTATGAAGTTCGTTACTGCAGAGTGAACAGAAGTAAACTTAGCTCGAATCACTCTTAGGTTATGAAGAAGAAGATAGTCATTATTGTGTCGACGATAATTCTTTAGTAAATGAATTGACTTCAATAGATTTATAAGCTTTTAAAACAAATTCATAATAATTTACGAGTTATATATTTACGAGTTATATAAAACGCAGTATTAGTTTCTGTATAAATCAATACATATAAATACGGTTAGAAGTAATTATTGGCTCGAAGGCCATAGTCAGAAGCAAGAAGAACTGGCAATCCGTCGAACTAAAAGCAAATACATGTAATACTATTGATCGTCACACATTTCAATTTGAGTTTACTTTGTAACCATTGCATTATGTGAATTTAAAAACATAAAATCTATCTAATATTTAACGCAGGTTCTATAGTAATCGAATGGTCATAGTGAATTTGGTCTTTTTTCTATACGGAAATCGACCTTCAAAGTTGCGGCGCCAGCCCAAATAGCGAGAAAGAGTATTTTGCTGTTGCTAGTTCTTGTTCCTAATGGTCCAATTAGTTGAAAAACAATTAATAGAAAGATATTTAACAATAAGCAAACTTATTAAATTTAGGCCCAACAAACAAATAGCTTAGCCCTGGTTAAAAATACTGAGTAAAAAGGTTTAAAAGTGATGAAATTCGAATTCTTTTGAATAATATCAATTTTTTTGTTTGTATATATAGATATACAGTTTGCATGGAGTGGCCACATCTCAATTTTTCCCAATCAGTATTTTTAACCAGGGAGAGTGACCGGCATTTTAGACAAACTTACAAAGAAAAATAAATAGTTCTATTATAGAAATTTTTTTATTTATAAAATCGCAGTATTTATTACTATTATAAATATAAGTTTTTCCAGAACTGTATTTTTCATAAATCAATACTATTCTAGTCTACAATTCTATGCAAGAAGAAATGGCGACGTGTCAAACCAAAGCCAAAATGGCCACCGGAATTGATCGAAATTTATGCGCAGGTTTGTCATTTGACCACGTAAGCTTATAGTAGCCAATAGCTTTGTTCTCCAGTCCCTTCTTCTCGAATAATATCTTCGCGAAAATAGGAGAGTATGCAAATATCGTTTCCGCGCATGTCGAAATTTCAGCAATATATATACTCCTTCCGGGCGGGAAGAAATTATTAAATCGAGAAAAACCGTCAAACGTAGTTGTCACTATTAAATAAAATAATTATTTTTTAATTGCGCAAAAAAAGTGATCAGACAGCAGTCTCACAAATATTGGCTCATTCATTTATTTGGATATTATTATAAAATTAAATCAATTTAATTATTTTAAATTCAATTTTGAAACAATTTAATAGTTTAATTATTGTAAAAATTTAATAAAAATAATAACAATGATGTTGATAAGGAATGTTATTTTGAGTGCAGTGTTTGCAAGTGTTTCATGCTATGAAATGAAAAACGGCAACTTACCACTAAAAAACCCTCCAATCACACACACAGATATGGTAAATAAATTTTTATTGATTTATATACTGTCATTGTTTATTCTATTACAACTATTGAAGTTTTTTTTTTTGTTTGTTTTCCAACAGGCTCAACTTTTTGAACTTTGTTTCGCAAATACATCAAATCCAATCGCAATAACTGAAAATTTGGTAGAGACATTTCAAAAAAATTTATCCGTTACAATAATGGCGCCTGTCGTTATCATCAACGAAAATTTCATCGCCAAAGACATTTAGCTGTACAATCCAACTTATCCGATGTATATTCTGTCAGTGTCGAATTATATGGACATGTACAGACTTCTCTCAAAATTGATTTATTCACCGTTATGGAGTCGAAAATCCAAATTTTTTGTGATCTTCGAAACCGACAAACCTTGCGTACATTCATGGAAAATTCTCGAAAGACTGTGGCGGTTTACTGTGTTATCAAGTATCATAGCATGCTCAGGAACCAGTAATGAAACAAGCCTTTATACTTATAATCCATTCACAAAGCGAGCACCTGATCCTTGGATCAACACTCACTTGTATTATTTGGACTTGTATGATCGACCAGTGTTTCTTTTCAATCAATCTTTTTCAAACGGTAAATACCCTTTCTTATTATTATAATTATTAACATTATTACCCCCATAATTGATAAAACACGAACATTTCATTTTTTTTTGCAGATCATAAAATATGTGAGACTCTCTTCTTCGATAAAACTGAATTTCTTGATGGCTATCCCGTTAATATTGCCGCAACTTATAGCAATACTGATTTGCTACTTGATGTCATATTTATTTCTTTAAACATGACTCCACAAGTAACTTACTTTACTGATAATATTTACAAATTATTTTGGTCAATAAAGGGTGGAGAAAACGATATCGCTACCTCATACAAATACAGTATGGACCCTCGTAGTGTAGACACAGTGCCACTGAAGCGCGAAGCATATTTTATTATAGTAACACAAAAGGCAAATTTTCAATCAGCATCCTATGAAATTGCAAATGTAATTGATATTAATGGAGCTATAGCGATAATTTTTCTTCTTCTTCTAATAACCCTCTTGATTGTATTGCACAATGAGTATCAGATCGGATTGGCTGTTCTGGATGTCCTGAAGCTGCTGATGAGTATGGGGATCGATGCACCTCTCGACCGTCTCGCCATGAAAATCACCTTCTTCACGGGATTTTTTTTCGTTTTTTTATTTAGTCCATTGCTTGTGGGACAAATATTTGCCGTATTAACTCGCCCGCCGACTTATAACATTGAGTCCCTTAAAGACTTGTACGATCATAAGTATCACGTATATTGTCCATCGATAGTTAAGGATTATATTATAGAAGAGCAATTATGGAATACTGTTGAGGCCGAGAAATATTTGCATTCAGAAGATTCCTATGACTTTTTCGTCGATTGTTCGACACGAGTCAGCACAAATAATACGGTTGCATGTATACTTCCAGATGAAGTATTAATTAACTATGCTGTCAAAAAAAATTTGCATATATCAGAGCGTTTCATGCTGAAAGTATCAGCTTTTTATCAGACAACTCACGATTGGGTTCTGGCGGATCGATTTTACCATAAAGGATTAAACTTTCAAGAATCCGGGATCTTTGATCGACTAAGTAAAGTTCCCCTGAAGAATTCACTGAAGAAGATAAAAGCTAAGGAAAGACTTAAGAAAATCGTTGATTATCAAACAATTGACGCTGTAGATTTAACGTATTTATATGTATTTATGGCATTTTTCCACTGTTTGGCAGTTATTGTTTTTGGTATTGAGTATATTATCGGACGTTATCGCCGTCCAAGACAATAACAAATAAACATCCATTAGCTTAAGAACAATGTGTGTTATTCATAAGTGCAGTCGCGTGTGACCATCTCAATAAATTCGATCACTTGGATTGTCTATTCAAGCCTGTAAGTGGAATTATTAATATGATGATAAATTTTGTCACAAGTGGCTCGTTGAGTTACTTCGATATTTGTTGGTCGTTTGCTATCGCACATGTAACCAAAAAATATTTTTTGATCTGTTGACAACGTCACTATTAGAACAATTAGGTATCTTTTTTACCAGCTGTATCTAATTTAATATTTTTTGCTGCCGGCTGTAGGCGCTAAATGTCGTACATTTCAAGTGTCTCACAAAAATACATTTTTCTTAACCAACTAGTAAAATTCAGAATGTCTATTTTTTGGTGATTAATTGCGATGAACTAAAGAACTTCAAATAAGTATTCATACATTATATTTTCTATTAATATTTATCCAAATATGATAAATTGATGGAGAAGGAAGAGATGTTATTACACAAGAAATTTTTTTCAGCATTGAATTGAAAGCAAACCTTTAATTAGGACGATAAAAAATTTGTCGCAATTATTGGTTGTAAGGATCATTTACTGTTCAGTGAACAAAAGTTAATTTAACCTTGAAATATTATTAGGTTATGAAGAAGAAAATGGAGTTGTTGTGATAGCGATAATTTTTTTGTCAACAAATTGACTTCAATAGATTTATAAGCTTTGAAAAAATATTCATAATTTTTTACGAGTTATAAAATGCAGTATTAGTTTCTGTATAAATCAATACTGTTAGAAGTAATTACTTAGCTCGAAGGCCAAAGTCAGGAGCAAGGAGAACTGGCATCCATCGAACTAAAAGCAAATACATGTAATACTATTGATCGTCACACATTTCAATTTGCGTTTACTTTTTAACTATTGCATTTAGTGAATTTTAAAATATAAAATTTATCTAATATTTAACGAAGGTTCCATAGTAATCGAATGGTAATAGTGATTTTGGTCAGTTTTGTACGGATATAGACCTTCAAAGTTGCGCGTCAGCATAAATAGCATGGAAGAGTATTTTGATATTGCTGGTTCTTGTTCCTGTTGGTCCAATTAGTTGAAAAAAAATTAACAAAAATATATTTATGAATAAACAAAATTATTGAATTCAGATCCAACTAACAAATGGCTTAGAGGGACCAGCATTTTATGCAAACTTACAAAAAAAAATTAATATATCTATTATAGCCTTTTGTTGTTATTTCTAGAATCGCATTATTTTCAACTATTATAAAAATACGTATTTCCGGATTTTGTTTCTCATAAATCAATATCATTCCAAGCAATTATGAAACTTCTAGGCCACAATTATATGCGAGAAGAATTGCGACGTGGAAATCCAAAGCTAAAATGGCCACCAGGATTAATCGGATTATATGCGCACGCTCTCTATTTTTCACCACCTAAGCTTATTGTAGCCAATAGCTTTGTTCTCCAGTCCCTTCTTCGCGAATAATATCTTTGCAACAATAGGAAAATATGCAAATATCGTTTCCGCGCAGGTCGGAATTTCGACATTGTATGTAGTCCTCCTTGACGGGAAGAAATCATTAATTCGAGGAAATTCGTCAAACATAGTTGTCACTATTAAATAAAATAATTATTTTCTAACTGCGCAAAAAAAGTGATCAGACAGCAGTCTTATAAATATTGGCCAATTTATTTATTTAGATATTATTATAGAATTAAATCAATTTAATTATTTTAAATTCTATTTTGAAACAATTTAATAGTTTGATTATTGTAAAAATTTGATAATAATAATAACAATGATGTTCATGAGGAATGTTATTTTAAGTGCATTGTTTGTAAGTGTTTCATGCTATGAAGTAAAAAACGGCAACTTACCACTAAAGAACCCTCCAATCACACACACAGATATGGTAAATAAATTTTTATTGATCTATACATTGTCATTATTTATTCTATTACCACTGTTGAAATTCTTTCCTTTGTTTGTTTTCTAACAGGCTCAACTTTTTGAACTTTGTTTTGCAAATACATCAAATCCAATCGCAATAACGGAAAATTTGGTAGAGACTTTTCACAAAAATTTGCCTATTGCAATAAAGGCGCCTGTCATTGTCATCAACAAAAAATTCAACGTCAAAGACATTCAACTTTACTATCCAACTTATCCGATGTATATTTTATCAGTGTCGAGTGCTCAGGAGATGTTCAAACTCTTAGTAAAATTGAATCATTCACCGTTATGGAGCCGAAAATCCAAATTTTTTGTGATCTTCGAAACCAACAAACCTTGCGTAAATTCATGGGAAATTCTCGAAAGACTGTGGGGGTTTAATGTTTTATCAAGTATCATAGCATGCTCCGGAACCAGTAATGAAACAAGCCTTTTTACTTATAATCCATTCACAAGACGAGCACCCGATCCTTGGGTCAACACTAACATGTATTATTTGGACTTCGAAAATCGACCAGTGTTTCTTTACAATCAATCTTTTTCAAACGGTAAATCCCCTTCCTTATTATTATAATTATTAACATCATTGCCCCCATAATTAATAAAACACGAACGTTTCATTTTTTTTTGCAGATCATAAAATATGTGAGACTCTCTTCTTCGATAAAACTGAATTTCTTGATGGCTATCCCGTCAATATTGCCGCAACTTATAGCACTACTGATTTCCTACTTCGTGTCGTATTTAATTCTTTAAATATGACTTCACAAGTAACTTACTTTGGTAATAATATTCATAAATTGTTTTGGTCAATAGAGAATGAAAAAAACGATATCTGTACCTCATACAAATACGATATGGACCCTCGTAGTGTAGACACAGTGCCACTGAAGCGCGAAGCATATTTTATTATAGTAACACAAAAGGCAAATTTTCTATCGGCATCTAGTGAAATTGCAAATGTAATCGATATTAATGGAGCTATAGCGATAATTTTTCTTCTTCTTCTAATTACCCTCTTGATTGTTTTGCACAATGAGTATCAAATCGGATTGGCTGTTCTGGATGTCCTGAAGTTGCTGATGAGTATGGGAATCGATGCACCCCTTGACCGTCTCGCCATGAAAATCACTTTCTTCACGGGATTTTTTTTCGTTTTTTTATTTAGTCCATTGCTTGTGGGACAAATATTTGCCGTATTAACTCGCCCGCCGACTTATAACATCGAGTCCCTTAAAGACTTGTACGATCATAAGTATCACGTATATTGTCCAACGATAGTTGAGGATCATATTATGGAAGAGCAATTATGGAATACTGTTGAGGCCGATAAATATTTGCATTCAGAAGATTCCTATGACTTTTTCGTCGATTGTTCGACACGAGTCAGCACAAATAATACGGTTGCATGTATACTTCCAGATGAAGAATTAATTAACGATGCTGTCAAAAAAAATTTGCATATATCAGAGCGTTTCATGCTGAAAGTATCAGCTTTTTATCAGACAACTCACGATTGGGTTCTGGCGGATCGATTTTACCATAAAGGATTAAACTTTCAAGAATCCGGGATCTTTTATCGACTAAGTAAAGTTCCCCTGAAGAATTCACTGAAGAAGATAAAAGCTAAGGAAAGACTTAAGAAAATCGTTGATTATCAAACAATTGACGCTGTAGATTTAACGTATTTATATGTATTTATGGCATTTTTCCAGTTTTTGGCCATTATTGTTTTTGGCATTGAGTATATTATCGGACGTTATCGCCGTCCAAGACAATAAAAAATAAACATCCGTTAACTTAAAAAAATGTGTGTTATTAATAAAAGTGCAGTCGCGCGTGCTCGGCTTAATGAATTTGATCACTTGGATTGTCTATCGTTCACAAATTTTGACGTCAATTTACTTCAGTCAAATATTTCATCAATTATCAGCTTACACAATTTGTGAGTGTGGAATGAAACTTTTGACTATCGGTTGTTTATACCATAATAATATTTATCGAAGTAACCGCTTACATAATTTTTGTAAAATCAATTAAAAAATACGAAAAATTGTGATCAGTGAATAAAAACCAAAATAATTTGAATACGCATTTTTTAATTATTTTTTCAATCCTATGTCATAAATATTATTTTTTTCAGTTATTGTTACTATGTCAGGTTTGTTTTTTCTGCTGATCGATTACCTTGAAAGTTATAATGGAGGGTCTAGGTCTCAGTCACGTGAAAGAAGAAATGGAAATGCGTTAAACTAAAAGCACAAACATGTTACACTATTGATCACATTATTTTTTGCAATTATATTTATGAGAATGGATCGAAAATATAATTTTTTTTTCACTGTCAGCTTTAAAAAAGTAAGTATATAGTAAAAATATATAATCACCCAAATTTTGAGCTCAGAAAATCAAGCTTGGAAAAAAAAAAAATCGGGAAAAAATTCTTTTCAAATTTTTTTGTGCTACGGCAAACGCTACTATTTGAACAGAAAATTATTTTAATTTTATAAAAATATTTAATAAGAATTATATCTTAAGGGGGTATTCTGGTCTAGAGGCATGAATTTTAGGTAATTTTTGAAGTGCTGTAAAAAAAAAGCAAGCAATATTTTAACTATAAATTTTTTTATATATTATTTATTCACATGAGAAGCATACAAAAAAAAATTAAAAAGTAAAAAAAATTCAAAATTCAGTTAATTATCAGCTGATAAAGTGGGAAGTCTCAAAAATTTGGTGCTTGACCATACCCACGATCTTAACTCTCCTAGCAATCTGAAACCAAAAAATAAGGAAGATTATTAATCTGTAATAATGTCGCAATGGCCGGAACTACGGAAAAGTTGGAAAAAAATTTTTTGACAAAATGGCGACTGCCTAATGAAAAAAAAAATTTTTGTACCACTTTTTTGGACATTCTTCGATTTTTTAAAAATAGTAAAAATGAAAATTTGGGGATGGCCGTAGTTCTGACTATAGACAAGTCCCTAAAGAAGACTCTCTTAAAATTTCAAGTAAATCGGTTCGGTAGAACCTGTGAAATCATGGGTATCAGATTCAAAAAGACAGTTCTGAGAAAAACGCGTTTAAAGTTTCAAGTAAAATTTTTGCAGGTTAAGTCATAAAATTATATTTTTAACTTACATTTATTCAATCTGCCATTCCTGCTGCATACATCGGACCTTCCTCGTTATATATATATATATATATAGGAACAAAAGGGCTTACTAAGAAATATAGATTCAGGTAGTCGGAGAATCCATTATGTCTTTTGTTCGATTAGTTGCAGCCCAACTGGTTTGGATGCCAGCTCAGCAAAATACTTATTTCTCCGAAAATAATTTGAATTTTGAAAAATCCTCTCGTAGACATATTCTTAAATAGTTAAACTATGAAAACATGAAAAAAAAAAAATCGTTTTTTTTTTTTTTCTAGACCAGAATACCCCCTTAAAATATCAGTTTCGAGTGGTTTCTATTCATTGTCATCTCAAAGCTTATTATTGCATCAAATTTATTCTGCAGAGATTATATCAATAATTTGATGTTCAATTGATGGTTGTGAAGTTCGTTACTGCAGAGTGAACAGAAGTAAATTTAGCCTCGAATTACTCTTAGGTTATGAAGAAGAAGATATTCATTGTTGTGTCGACGATAATTCTTTAGTAAATGAATTGACTTCAATAGATTTATAAGCTTTGAAAAAATATTTATAATTATTAACGAGTTATAAAACGCAGTATTAGTTTCTGTATAAATCAATACTGTTAGAAGTAATTATTGGCTCGACGGCCGTAGTCAGAAGCAAGAAGAACTGGCGATCCGTATAACTAAAAGCAAATACATGTAATACTATTGATCGTCACACATTTCAATTTGAGTTTACTTTTTTACTATTGCGTTGAATAAATTTTAAAATATAAACTTTATCTAATATTTAACGCAGGTTCCATAGTAATCGAATGGTATTGGTGAATTTGGTCATTTTTCTATACGGAAATCGACCTTCAAAGTCGCAGCGTCAGCCCAAATAGCGCGGAGTAGTATTTTGCTGTTGCTGGTGCTTGTTTCTAATGGTCCGATTAGTTAAAAAAAAATTTTTTTTTTTTTCTCACAACACCGAGTGCTGGGTCTATATTTTCTATGGGATTTCGATGGGATCAAAGTAACCACTCACATAATTTTCGTAAAATCAATCTAAAATTAGAAAAATTGTGACTAATTAATAAAAACCAAAAACAATGTAAATGTACATTTTTCATGTATTCCTTCAATCCTGTGTCATAAATATTATTGTTATTAATTTTTTTCAGTTGTTGTGACTATGAGAGGTTTGTTTTTCTGCTGATCGATTATTTTGAACCTTATAATGGAGGATCTAGGTCTCAGTCACGTGAAAGAAGAAATGGAGATGCGTTAAACTAAAAGCTCAAACATGTAACACTATTGATCACATTATTTTTTGCAATTATATTTATGAGTCCGGATCGAAAATGAATTTATTTTTTTTTCACTGCCAGCTTGCAAAAAGTAAGTATATAGTAAAAATATATAATCACCGCAATTTTTTCAATCCAAAACTCAAGATTAAGCGGTCGTTCAACGCTTTTTAAAAGCTTTTAAAAAAAAAAACAAAAATCGGGCATAAATGTTTTTCAAATTTTTTTGGGCAACGGCAAACGCTACTATTTAAACCGAAAATTATTTTATAAAAATTACATCTTAAAATTTATATTTTGAGGGGTTTCTATTCATTGTTATCTCAAGGCTAATTATTGCATCAAATTAATTCGACAGGGATTATATCAATAATTTGATATTCAATTGATGGTTGTAAAGTTCGTTACTGCGAAGTGGACAGAAGTAAATCTAGCTTCGAAATATTCTTAGGTTATGAAGAAGAAGATAGCCATTATTGTGTCAGCGATAACTCTATTGTCAACGAGTTGAATCCAATAGATTTAAAAACTTTGAAAAAATATTTATTATTTGTTACGAGTTATGAAACGCAGTATCAGTTTCTGTATAGATCAATACTGTTAGAAGTAATTATTTAGCTCGAAGGCCATAGTCAGAAGCAAGAAGAACTGGCAATCCGTAGAACTAAAAGCAAATACATGTAATACTATTGATCGTCACACATTTCAATTTGAGTTTACTTTTCAACTATTGCGTTTAGTGAATTTTAAAATATTAAATTCAATTAATATTTAACGCTGCATACTTAATAATCAAATGACAATTGTAAATTCGGTCATTTTACTGCGGAAATGGACCTCCAAGATTGCGGGACCAGCCCAAATAGCGTGAAAGGGTATATTATTGCTATTGCTAATTATTGTTCCTGATGGTCCAATTAGTTAAAAAAAAAATTAATAAAAATCTATTTAAGAATAAACAAAATAATTAAATTCATACCCAACTAACAAATGGCTTGAAGGGAGCAACATTTTATACAAACTTACAAAGAAATATAAATAGGTCAATTATGGCCATTTTTTTATTAAATCACATCATTTTCAACTATTATAATTACAAATACATTTTTCCAGAATTGTAATTTTCATAAATCAATACTATTCCAAGTAATTATGAAACTTTCAGTCTACAATCATACGCAAGAAGAAACGGCGACGTGGCAAACTACCGCCAAAATGGCCACCAGAATTGATCGAACAATATGCGCACGCTCTTCATTTTTCACCACGTAAGCTTATTGTAGCCAATAGCTGTGTTCGCCTGTCCCTTCCTCTTGAATAATATGTTCGCGAAAATGGGAGAGTATGCAAATCTCGTTGCCGCGCATGTCTAAATTTCGTCAGTATATATAACCCTCCTCGACGGGAAGAAATCATTAATTCGAAAAAAATTGTCAAACATAGTTGTCACTATTAAATAAAATAATTATTTTTTACTTGTGCAAAAAAAGTGATCAGACAGCAGTCTTACAAATATTCGCTAATTCATTTATTTAGACATTATTATAAAATTAAAACGATTTAATTATTTTAAATTCGATTTCAAGTCAATTTAATAATTTAATTGTAAAAATTTAATGAAAATAATAACAATGATGTTGACAAAGAATATCGTTTTGATCACATTGTTCGTAAGTGTTTCGTGCTACGAATTAAAAAACTCCAATTCATCAACAAAAATCCCTCCTATCGCACACACAGATATGGTAACTAAATTATTATTGATTTATATACTGTAATTATTTATCCTATTGCTACGATTGATGTTTTTTTTCGTTTGTTTTTTTTTTCAACAGGCTCAACTTTTTGAACTTTGTTTTGCAAATACATCCAATCCGATCGCAATAACTGAAAATTTGGTAGAGACATTTCACAAAAATTTGCCCATTACAATGAAGGCGCCTGTCATTATCATCAACGAAAATTTCATCGCCAAAAAGATTCAGCTGTACTACCCAACTTACCCGATGTATATTTTATCGGTGTCGAGTGCTCAGGAGATGCACGAACTCTTGTCAAAATTGGTTTTTTCACCGTTATGGAGTCTGAAATCCCTATTTTTTGTGATCTTCGAATCCGAAAAACATTGCGAGCGATCATGGAAAATTTTCAACGAACTGTGGTTGGCTCAACTGTTATCATGTATCGTAGTGTGCTCTCCAACCGGTAATGAAACCAGTCTGTATACTTATAATCCATTCACAAATCGAGCACCCGATCCTTGGGTCGAAACTAATAGAAGTTGGCTCGACCGACGTAATCTACCATTGACCCTTTACAATCAATCTTTTTCAAACGGTAAATACTCTTTCTTATCATCATAATTATTATCATTATTACTATCTTAGCTAATAAACGACGAAAATATTCTTTATTTTTCCAGATTATAAAATATGCGAGACTGTCTTTTTCGATAAAACTAAAGTTCTTGATGGCTATCCCGTTAAAATCGGCTCACCAAACTTCAGAAAATCTACAAATTTAGATACCATGCTTGATTCTTTAAACATGACTCGACAAACAATACTCCTTGATTTCCATAATTTCACAAAGGTACTAAAACTACTATTCAATCGAAATTATGATTTGACACAATTTACCGTGGGCATTTCATATCCTGGTATTTTACACACGGTGCCATTTATGCAAGAATCATCTTTTATCTTTGTTACACAAAAGGCAAATTTTCAATCAGCATCTTATGAAATTGCAAATGTATTCGATATTAATGGAGCCATAGCGATAATATTTCTTCTTCTTCTAATTACCCTCTTGATTGTATTGCACAATAAGTATCAGATCGGATTGGCTGTTCTGGATGTCCTGAAGCTGCTGATGAGTATGGGAATCGATGCACCCCTTGACCGTCTCGCCATGAAAATCACCTTCTTCATGGGATTTTTGTTTGTTTTTTTATTTAGTCCATTGCTTGAGGGTCAATTATTTGCCGTATTAACTCGCCCGCCGACTTATAACATGGAGTCTCTTAAAGACTTGTACGATCATAAGTATCACGTATATTATATGTCGGGCCTCCGTAAATATATTTTAGGAGAGCAGTTATGGAAAACTGACGAGGATATGAAATACTTACACCCCATTCACGAATTGAACCCCATAGGCGATTGCGTGAAAAAAGTTATCGAAAATAATAGAGCTGCATGTATGGCTCAAGATTGGCAACTAATTGACTACGCTGTTAAACATAATTTGCATATAGCACAACGAGTCGTGCTGAAAACACCAGGTTTTTATCATACGCATCTATTTTGGGCTCTGATGGATCGCTTTTACCATGAATCGTTGAACCTACAAGAGTCAGGAATGAAAGTTTCCCCAACACGCCGAATAAAATCACGGAAGAAACTGAAAGCTAAAAATAGACATAGTAGAATCGTTGATTATCGAATAATTGACGCAGTAGATTTAACGAATTTATATGTATTTATGGCATTCTTCCAGTGTTTGGCAGTTATTGTTTTTGGTATTGAGTATATTATCGGACGTTATCGCCGTCCAAGACAATAAAAAATAAACATCCGTTAACTTAAAAAAATGTGTGTTATTAATAAAAGTGCAGTCGCGCGTGCTCGGCTTAATGAATTTGATCACTTGGATTGTCTATCGTTCACAAATTTTGACGTCAATTTACTTCAGTCAAATATTTCATCAATTATTAGCTTACACAATTTGTGAGTGTGAAATCAAACTTTTGACTATCGGTTGTTTATTCCATAATAATATTTATCAAAGTAACCACTTACATAATTTTTGTAAAATCAATTAAAAAATACGAAGAATTGTGATCAGTGAATAAAAACCAAAAAAAATGTGAAAACGCATTTTTTAATTATTTTTTTAATCCTATGTCATAAATATTATTTTTTTCAGTTATTGTTACTATGTCAAGTTTGTTTTTTCTGCTGATCGATTACTTTGAAAGTTATAATGGAGGGTCTAGGTTTCAGTCACGTGAAAGAAGAAATGGAGATGCGTTAAACTAAAAGCACAAACATGTTACACTATTGATCACAATATTTTTTGCAATTATATTTATGAGAATGGATCAAAAATATAATTTTTTTTTTTCACTGTCAGCTTTCAAAAAGTAAGTATATAGTAAAAATATATAATCACCCAAATTTTGAGCTCAGAAACTCGAGCTTGGAAAAAAAAAAATTGGGCAAAAATTCTTTTCAAATTTTTTTGTGCTACGGCAAACGCTACTATTTGAACAGAAAATTATTTTAATTTTATAAAAATATTTAATAAGAATTATATCTTAAAATATCAGTTTCGAGTGGTTTCTATTCATTGTTATCTCAAGGCTAATTATTGCATCAAATTTATTCGACAGAGATTATATCATTAATTTGATATTCAATTGATGGTTGTAAAGTTCGTTACTGCGAAGTGAACAGAAGTAAATCTAGCTTCGAAATAATCTTAGGTTACAAAGAAGAAGATTACGTCATTATTGTGTCGGCGATAGTTTTTTTGTCAACGAATCGACTTCAATTTATAAACTTTGAAAAAATATTTATCATAATTTACGAGTTATAAAACGCAGTATTAGTTTCTGTATTGATCAATACTGTTAGAAGTAATTATTAGCTCTAAGGCCATAGTCAGAAGCAAGAAGAACTGGCAATCCGTCGAACTAAAAGCAAATACATGTAATACTATTGATCGTCGCACATTTCAATTTGAGTTTACTTTTTAACTATTGCATTATGTGAATTATAAAACATAAAATCTATCTAATATTTAACGCAGGTTCCATAGTAATCGAATAGTAATAGTGAATTTGGTCTTTTTTCTATACGGAAATCGACCTTTAAAGTTGCGGCACCAGCCCAAATAGCGAGGAAGAGTATTTTGCTGTTGCTAGTTTTTGTTCCTAATGGTCCAATTAGTTGAAAAACAATTAATAGAAAGATATTTAACAATAAGCAAACTTATTGAATTTAGGCCCAACAAACAAGTAGCTTAGCCCTGGTTAAAAATACTGAGTAAAAAGGTTTAAAAATGATGAAATTCGAATTCTTTTGAATAATTTCAATTTTTTTGTTTGTATATATAGATATACAGTTTGCATGGAGTGGCCGCATCTCAATTTTTTCCAATCAGTATTTTTAACCAGGAAGAGTGACCGGCATTTTATACAAACTTACAAAGAAAAATAAATAGTTCTATTATAGAAATTTTTTTATTTATAAAATCGCAGTATTTATTACTATTATAAATATAAGTTTTTCCAGAACTGTATTTTTCATAAATCAATACTATTCTAGTCTACAATTCTATGCAAGAAGAAATGGCGACGTGTCAAACCAAAGCCAAAATGGCCACCGGAATTGATCGAAATTTATGCGCACGCTTTTCATTTGACCACGTAAGCTTATAGTAGCCAATAGCTTTGTTCTCCAGTCCCTTCTTCTCGACCAATATCTTTGCGAATATAGGAGACCATGCAAATATCGGTTCCGCGCATGTCGAAATTTCAGCAATATATATACTCCTTCCGGGCGAGAAGAAATTATTAAATCGAGAAAAACCGTCAAACGTAGTCGTCACTATTAAATACAATAATTATTTTTTAATTGCGCAAAAAAAGTAATCAGACAGCAGTCTTACAAATATTGGCTAATTCATTTATTTGGATATTATTTTAAAATTAGATCGATTTAATTATTTTAAATTCAATTTTGAAACAATTTAATAGTTTAATTATTGTAAAAATTTAATAAAAATAATAACAATGATGTTGATAAGAAATGTTATTTTGAGTGCAGTGTTTGCAAGTGTTTCATGCTATGAAATGAAAAACGGCAACTTACTACTAAATAACCCTCCAATCACACACACAGATATGGTAATTAAATTTTTATTGATCTATACATTGTCATTATTTATTCTATTACAACTATTGAAGTTTTTTTCTTCGTTTGTTTTCCAACAGGCTCAACTTTTTGAACTTTGTTTCGCAAATACATCAAATCCAATCGCAATAACTGAAAATTTGGTAGAGACATTTCAAAAAAATTTGTCCGTTACAATAAGGGCGCCTGTCGTTATCATCAACGAAAATTTCATCGCCAAAGACATTCAGCTGTACAATCCAACTTATCCGATGTATATTTTATCAGTGTCGAGTGCTGAAGAGATGTTCAAACTCTTAGTAAAATTGAATCGTTCACCGTTATGGAATCGAAAATCCAAAGTTTTTGTGATCTTCGAAACCGACAAACCTTGCGTGAATTCATGGGAAATTCTCGAAAGACTGTGGCGGTTTCAAGTGTTATCAAGTATCATAGCATGCTCCGGAACCAGTAATGAAACAAGCCTTTATACTTATAATCCATTCACAAGACGAGCACCCGATCCTTGGGTCAACACTTACATGTATTATTTTGACTTCGAAAATCGACCAGTGTTTCTTTTCAATCAATCTTTTTCAAACGGTAAATCCCCTTCCTTATTACTATAATTATTAACATCATTGCCCCCATAATTAATAAAACACGAACGTTTCATTTTCTTTTGCAGATCATAAAATATGTGAGACTCTCTTCTTCGATAAAACTGAATTTCTTGATGGCTATCCCGTTAATATCGCCGCAACTTATGATAATACTGATACGCTACTCCATGTCATATTTAATTCTTTAAACATGACTTCACAAGTAACTTACTTTGGTAATAATATTCACAAATTATTTTGGTCAATAAAGTTTGAATATAGCGATATCGCTACCTCATACAAATATAATATGGACCCTCGTAGTGTAGGCACAGTGCCACTGAAGCGCGAAATATATTTTATTATAGTAACACAAAAGGCAAATTTTTTATCAACGTCTTATCAAATTGCAAATGTAATCGATATCAATGGAGCCATAGCGATAATTTTTCTTCTTCTTCTAATTACCCTCTTGATTGTATTGCACAATGAGTATCAGATCGGATTGGCTGTTCTGGATGTCCTGAAGTTGCTGATGAGTATGGGGATCGATGCACCCCTTGACCGTCTAGCCATGAAAATCACCTTCTTCACGGGATTTTTTTTCGTTTTTTTATTTAGTCCATTGATTGAGGGACAAATATTTGCCGTATTAACTCGCCCGCCGACTTATAACATTGAGTCCCTTAAAGACTTATACGATCATAAGTATCACGTATATTGTCCATCGATAGTTGAGGATTATATTATAGAAGAGCAATTATGGAATACTGTTGAGGCCGAGAAATATTTGCATTCACAAGATTCACATGACTCACTCGGGGATTGTTTGAAACTAGTCAGCACAAATAATACGGTTGCATGTATATTTCCAGATGAATCATTAATTAACGATGCTGTCAAAAAAAATTTGCATATATCAGAACGTTTCATGCTCAAAGCATCAGGTTTTTATCAGACGACTCACGATTGGGTTCTGGCGGATCGATTTTACCATAAAGGATTAAACTTTCAAGAATCCGGGATCTTTGATCGACTAAGTAAAGTTCCCCTGAAGAATTCACTGAAGAAGATAAAAGCTAAGGAAAGACTTAAGAAAATCGTTGATTATCAAACAATTGACGCTGTAGATTTAACGTATTTATATGTATTTATGGCATTTTTCCACTGTTTGGCAGTTATTGTTTTTGGTATTGAGTATATTATCGGACGTTATCGCCGTCCAAGACAATAACAAATAAACATCCATTAGCTTACGAACAATGTGTGTTATTAATAAGTGCAGTCGCGTGTGACCAGCTTAATAAATTCGACCACTTGGATTGTCTTTCATTCACAAAATTTAAGGTCCATTTATTTTAGTTAGATATTTTATCAACTGTAGACTTATACAATTCGTGAGTGTGAAATCAAATATTTGGCTATCGGCTTTATTCTCTATTTAATAATATTCATTCAAGTGACTACTTACATAATTTTTTAGCATTTAAATATTATTTAAGGAACTGTAATAATTATGATTATAATCAAATTTGTAGGTTATCTATCATGTGATCGTTTGTAAGACGCGAGGAGTGAAGATTGGTGCCCGAGCCGAACGCTAGGGTACCAACATGCGAGCGTCTTAGACTCGATTGTACTAGATAAATACATTAATTTTTTCACAGATATTCAAAATTTACTACATCTAGTCTCTATAAATGGCAGGTTATAACTCTGATTTATTTATTTATTTGGTAAGATTGTTTTGAGAATTTCGCGTGCCAAATGCCAAAAGGGCGTATAAAAGTTATACGCCCTTTTGGCTTTGAAGAACCAAAAGGGCGTATAATTTTTTTGTTTTTGGTGCCAATCGTTTTGTTAACATGTTCTAAGCCTAAAAATAAAAAAAAAATTCCAAAGCCAAAAGGGCGTATATCTTTAGATACCCCCCTTTGGCGTCAGTACGTCAAACATTTTTTTTGCAGATCTTTACGTTTCGAGCGATTCTAAAAAGAATAACAAAAAAAAATTTTTTTATACGCCCTTTTGGCATGGAACCCTATCTAACTGCTGTAATACGCCCTTTTGGCATTTGGCACGCGATTTGTTAAAAATGAGAGAGAAGTCAGTAAGTGTGATTCCTGATTAAAAAACTGAATTCGATCGAATTAAACAGAATTAAATTTTTAATTCTATTTAATTCAGATAAATTCGGTTAATTCGGTACTCAACTTAAAAATGAATTCTGTCTAATTCGGCAGGAAAACCAGAATTTGTCAAAATTAAAACGAATTAAAATAATTCTATTCGGTTTAATTCTGATTAATTCGAAAATAATTCTCCACTTTCTGGTTCTGAATCCAAATTAAACTGAATTAAAACGAATTTAAAATTTTGAAATCGGTTTTATTCTGTTTAATTGAAATTCAAATTTTCAATTCAGTTGAATTATGTTTTGCAGAATTCGACAGAATATAACAGAATTAAAATTTTTAATTCGGTCGAATTCAGTTGTTTAATCAGGGATGATTAAAATGATGATAAATTTTGTCACAAGATGGCTCGTTGAGTTGCTTCGATATTTTTTGGTCATTCGCTATCGCACATGTAACCAAAAAATATTTTTTGATCTGTTGATGTAACAATCGGTACACCTGAATCACCACTCCACCATACTTAGATTTAAGAATTTTCTTTTCTTATTTATTTAATTAAATCAGCCTGGGTAATTCAAAGCACACCCAACATAATAATATATTATTATGTACGAACAGATACATGTATTCACTTGTATACTGTTTTGTATACATATGTGTTCATCTAGCTCATTTTGGGTTTGCTATGAATTCCCATTGCAAGGGTATGTGAAAACGAATGGTCAAGTTAAAAGAGTAAGAAAGATAAAAAGACTAAGAGTAACAAAATAAGAAACTATGTGTTTCTCTATGCACAGCTGCATCGCTATGGCCGGCCCTTTGCTATGAGTCCGCCGACCCAATGTTTTCCAGATGTCTGCCGCGAGTCCCTTAGATCACCGTAAATGTCATCGTAAATGTCACATAAATTCATCAAGATAATTCCTTGATCTAGTTCGATTTAAATTTTTATGACTATGACCAACAAGTCCCACGGTACCCCATGGATCTTTTCGGTACTTTTTTCTATCACCAAAAATTTTTCCTCTCTATTTTGTTTTTAAAATAATTATATTTTTCTAGAGTACATAATATATTGATCGTAAAAGTCATCATATATTTGATATGGAGACCAAGTCTCACGACACCCCGCGAAACCTCTCTTTCCCTTTTTACCAAAAGAAATTTTTCCCTCTTGATTTTTGTTTCTAAAATTATTTTTCTTTGAGGGCATCTAAATTATTGGTAATAAATGTCATCATATATTTGTCAAAGAGACATTGTTTTTAAGGTATCCCACGGTCCACCACGGAGTTATTTTTCTATCTGCATCCGGTCGCTATCAAAATTCCGTGACCCCTTGAACCTCATATTTTACTCCCAGCTGTCAAAAATCAAAACTTCTCTATTTTATTTTTCTCCCTTTTTTTTTTAACCCACTTTTGTCTTAGAGATGTGACATCATTCAGCCCCACTTTTCTATTAAACCCTTGCTATATAAACCCATGAAAAATAATCAAAGTCAGTCATTACCGCCGCAACTAAAACCCTTGTCGGATCTATCCGCGAGCAAGATTCCAAAATTCGTTCTCGTGACGGTCCACAGCCCAGGCAACCGGACTCCTAGATCGATAAACGGACTTGAATATTGAAATTTAACATCAAAAGTCTTTACTTTTTAATCAAAACCTTTGTCGGATCCATCCGCGAGTAAGACTCACTGAGTCGACTTCAAAATTCGCTCTCGTGACGCTCCACAACCGGACTCCTAGATCGATAATCGCAATTCGATTCTTTTACTAAAAATTCTAAATTACGCGACTTAAATTTTATCTTTAAAACCTTTCCTCGTGAGGTCCTTCGCCTAGGCATCTGGACTCCTAGGTTGGATACCTAAAATAAAATCATTTGAGTTCGCGTTTAAATTAATTAAACCCCTTCACGTGACGTCCAAATCGGAGTTCTTGTTCGGGAATAGTTAAATCAGCTAATAAAAACCTAAAAATCATAGCAAATTCACTCGAAGGCAAAGCCGGCCTTTCGGTTCAGCGTGCAGTGCGTTCATTTGAATAGATTCAACCTGTGAATCTCAATAAAACCATCATAAACATTGTAATTTCCTGTGTGCACAAATTCAAACTGGTGAATTTGGAGTGAGTGTGTGTGCAGGTATATCAACCCTTCTGGGTAAGTCTAAAATTATATTTTTATGTAAAATTTAACCTGTCAATATACTACACATGTTTTTTTATATACATTCGTCTTTTCATTTACTATCCTTTTTCTCCGGCATTCAAGTGCTTGTAATTTGAGTCATAGTAAACTTAAGTAAGACGGAGAAAGAACACGGTCTTCTCGAGGGCCCATATTCACCGACCCAACATCCCTCTCGCTCGGAAATCCCGGACCTACCCTAACGCCACGCAGGTCATTAAACGGGACAGTCTATAGTACATCCGCTCGGTACGAATAGACAAATAAGCTATAAAATAATAAGAAATTAAAAACATTCTTATATCAGCCACGTGAGCCGAATTCCTTGGTTGGATGACAGAATAAAAATAATTTCATTTTATAACTTATAATTTAATAATCGGTGCCCAATCACTCATACGTTCTCACACTAGCCACGTGACGGTTCAATCGAACTCCTTGGTTGAGTTATAGAACGAGATAATTCGGTATTCCGATATTAAATGATAAATTAATAAAATAACCCTTTCGCCCGTCGCCTTCACTCACTCCGATCGTGACAGTCGAAAAATTTGGTGACAGCGGTGGGATACGCTGGTGAATTGTTCTTTTATTAAAATTCTTAAATTTTATTCGATTCTTATAAATCTAAAAAAAATCCAACGTCCTGCCTTGTTGAAATTTCCGAGTTAAATTTCAACTTGTAATTATTAAGTACATATTTAATTCTCAAAATTTTATAAATTCGATAAATTCTCGAATTTAAAAATCTACACATTGAAAATTTGAAATTTAAAATCCAAAATATTTTTCTTTTCATTGTTCAAAAGAAATTTCTCTATAAAATTTCTTGACAAATTTTCTTTTGCAATTTAAAATATCTGTATTTAAAAGCGAAATTTTTCTTTTGATATTTTTCTTAAAGTAAAAATAACTCTCATTTAATTTCCTTGCAATTATTATTATAATCATTTCAATTTTAAAATAATTTCGCTGAAAAAGAAAAAAAAGAAAATAATTATTTATCGTGGAAAATTCGAAACACGTCAACATCATTCCGAAATCCTTTCCAAGAATTATACCCAGTAACCTTTAACCCCTACCTGACATCCTTTTTCTATATTAATCTTCATTTTAATCTTATTAAAATAAAATCCTGGAATAAAAATTCAAAATTATTTCTGAAAATCTTTCTTGTAAAATTTTTCTGTGTAATCAAAAGGTTAATTATTCTTTTCTTAAAACTATTGACAATTTTATTTTTGAAAATCTTTTCTAACTTTTATTACATTTAAAAATAAAACTTCTTGAAAAGTTCCGAACTCCCAATCTTAATACTTTATTCATTTTTTTTTAATACTTCATAATAATTCAAATACTCTTGCAATTTATTGTTGCCTACAATTTTATTAGCTACACAAATCATTAATATTACACGTTTATGCCTAACTTATCGACACTAAAACGCACTAAACAAACAAAAATAAAATTTCACATAGAAAGATTAATTGCAATCGCAGAAGACGCACCATCGTGCCCTTTTATAAAAAAATATTTACTCGCTAACAGATCAAAAAATTTTATTAACTACAAACTTATACCAGTCGATATACCTAAAAGATTTTTGAAATTCAATTACAAATTGTCGCCTCTTGACCCACGTATGCAAATATTAGACGAAAACTCAATTTATTACAGATAAATTCAATTATTGAACTTAGAGTCAATTTCAGTGAAAATAATTTGTGGTTTTCTAAGGATAAGTCTATTCTTTCATTTTATAATACTGCTGAGTTTTGCGTACAAACAACTGGTAAACTTTTGCACCCGAAATTGCAAGTATTTTTGTTAAACCTTGAATCATTCATTACCCACTCATTATTCATCTCATTAATTACGGTTGCTTAGAATTGCGCAGACTTCTTGTCGAATTCTATTCAATCTTTCATCGAATCAATTGGGATTGCGCAGACTTCTTGCTGCACTCCAGGCGGTTCATTCATTTTCCACTAACTCACTCATTTTCAAGAAGACATAAAAATTTGTAATATTTCGTCAGATCAGTTATTTTAGTATTCTTACTTTTTAATTGATCTATGGAGCAATTGTGAAAAGTACCTTGTGCGCACAACTTAGAACTACCGAATGAAACGGGGAAAACGCGCTGGTAGAAAATATCAGTTGCGAAAATTAGTTGCAATATACCATAGGGGAGAGTTACCATACACTCCCGTGACAATACCACTATCCTTACAAAATCCAGCAAATAATTCACAAAATCAGGAAATAAATCACCTACATCCGGAAGAGGAAAATAATTGTAGTTCCATAAAATAAACTTATTTAATTTTTATTTTTGACACACAACTAAACTTTATCTAATGAGAACCAGAAAACGCGCTGGAAGAAAATATCAAATACGAAAATTAATAGCAATATTAGATAAGGGAGCAGTGGGACCATATCCTGTAAAAAGGAAAAATTTAACACAAACTGTAAAACTTCAGGAAGAAGATAATTCACCCAACAGTAGTATCAACAACAATCCTACAACTAGGGATAAACAAACACAAACAGACACAACACCTATATCTGAATAATTAAAATACTTCCAACATTAATTACTTTACAATAAACAATTATAAATTAAATACAAGGCTATTTAAATTTGGTAACAATTAATTAATAAATAAATTTTTGTTTTGATCAGCGTAACCTTTTACTCGCGTAAATATCCCTTTTCCTTGCTAGCTTCTTAATAATTACCAGGATTCTCACTTTTCCTATTTCTTTTACTCTTATAACCTCCTCTCATATAATTAATCGAAATGGATGGTCATGACGGAGTAGACGATAACCAAGATCCTCTACCAGGTGCCCAAAATATTCCGCCACCACGAATTAACAATAACAGGTTGGGCCGACTAGTTAATAATAATGAAGTCGACCAACAACTCAATAATATCACCCGGCATGCAAATATAACAGATCAAATGATCACGTCCCTCGGGGAAAGTATGACGCTACATCAAGCGTTAATGCAAGTCCCGACTTTTGACGGTAAAAACATGCCCTTACAAGCGTTTTTACAAGACGTAGAAAATGGTCTCACAATTGTACCAGAAAACCTCGAAAATACCTATTTTAACGGAGTTAAGTCCAAACTTAAGGATACAGCTAGAGACGCGATCGCGGATAAAACAATTAATACAATGAATACTCTTAGAGACGCGCTTAAGGAATATTTTGCCACCAAGAAAACGTATCCACAATACTGCGCGGATATTCAAGCTATACGACTTAAACAAAACGAGTCAATTCTAAGCTATTATACCCGAATTAAAAAAATTCGCGCTAATGCAGTAACCGCATTAAACGAAAGCTTTAATAATGATGTCGAGGTGACTGCGATGAAGAAAATGCTAGACGGTCTAGCACTCGAGTCATTCAAACGCGGACTACCAGACGATTTAATATACGGAGTAAGCGTGCAAAATCCTGGTACTCTCGACGATGCATATAAAATCGCATTACGGCTCGAAGAAGACCTGAGAGGTAGCTCTCATCGTAACTCTAATTATTTAGCGTACGCGCAATCTGAATCCGCAAATCTTGATCTACCGCGTAGAACTCGAACAGTAAGCTTTCAGGACGAAGAACGCCGAAACACAATTCCGTTTAGATTCGCTCGCGAAGACAATACTAGATCTTCTAATTCATATAGTAGATCTCCAGTTAGAGATACAACACCACCACGTGATAAACGCGACTATCCTGAGCGTAGTAACTCACCTTACCGTCCGCGAAGTCGATCACCTGGGAATTATTATCCATATTATCCTCCACCGGGTTATTTCCCTCCAATGCCATATATACCTCCGATGCCTTACCAATACCCACCTCCTGGAGCATATCCACCTCCAGCACCTTATAATACACCATACTACCACAATTATCCACCACCGGATAATAATCAGAATAACCCTACTAACAGTAATCCTAATTATTATAATAATCGCAACAACTATGATAATAATAATAATCAGAGGTATAGCAACAATGGTTACAATAATTACAACAGAAATAATTACGGGAATTACAATAATAATGGTAATCCACAAAACCAACAAAACAATTCAAGACCAAACTCCCCTGCACCTCCTAAGGAGCTTTTAAACTCCAACGCGGTTCGACGGAACGACGCGACGCCGAACAGCGCGAACCCCACGGAAGCGCGTCCACCAACAATCAGATTCCTAACAGTCGAAAATTCATAATGTGGTCCGAAGTCCAGGGTAGAGGACCAGTCGTTACCCTAACAGCCCCTGAGTTGCGAAACGGCAAAGCTCGTTTCTTAGTCGACACAGGTGCTGATATAAATGTAATTAGGAAGGACGCACTGGCCCCTCGCACAGTAATCGATACCTGGGACTCTGTATCTATAAAAGGGATCACTACAGAACGACTTGATACTCTGGGTACAACAGAAATCACATTCTTCTCAAATCCCGAGAAATTCCACGTTCTCGAGAATCCACTACCTATTCCAACCGACGGAATAATAGGTATTGACTTTCTAACAAATGAAAAGGTCGAAATATCTTTTCATCACAATACTATAGTCGCCGATTCCGAGCCTATACATCCGATTCCGCTTGAAAATACTAACGGTGAACCATTTGACACATCACAAGTAACCACACTTCAATCAGAAGACGAACCCTCAATAATCGTATTAAAAGCTCGAACTCGTACGGTAGTTCCAATTAATCTTTGCAAAACAGATTTGAAAACTGGATTTTTGCCCCGTGTAGAAACTCGCGAGAATATTTTTATTGGTAATGCTCTGGTTACAAACCATAATAACACTTGCTACGTTCATGCAATTAATGCCTATGAAGATGATATAGAATTAGTTATACCTCCACAAGAGATTATTCCCTTCGATTGTGATGGTAGCTCTGAAGATTTCTTTGACGACTCCGAAGAAAGTGACGTACCAGAAACCGATCAAGATAGATTTGAGCGAATATGTGCTAGTCTCCGACTTGATCATTTAAACGTTCTGGAAAGAGAGCATGTACATGAACTCATTAGAGAATTTCCGCTTCTTTTTCATCTCCCTGGAGACGATCTCCCAGCTACAACAATGATGACACATTCTATTCCGACTGTAGACGAAGTTCCTATATCTGTCAGACAATATCGTTTCCCACCTGTTCATAAAGAAGAGATTGCTCGACAGGTGAATAAATTGCTGAATGACGGTGTAATAACCGAATCTGTTTCTCCATATAATTCACCTCTTTGGATAGTTCCAAAGAAACCAGATTCCAAAGGCAATAAGCGCTGGCGTATGGTTATCGATTTTCGTCAGTTAAATGAGAAAACCATTGGCGATGCTTACCCTCTTCCAAACATAGTCGAAATACTTGACAGACTTGGAGGAGCTAAGTATTTTTCAGTCTTCGATTTGGCTAGTGGTTTCCATCAAATTAAAATGGATCCAAAAGACCAACAGAAAACTGCATTCAGTACACCTAATGGCCACTATGAATATAATAGAATGCCATTTGGACTGAAGAATGCCCCAGCTACCTTCCAGAGACTTATGGACAGAGTTCTTCTAGGTCTACAAGACGTTGAACTCTTCGTATATCTAGATGACGTTGTTGTTTTCGCATCATCACTCGAAGAGCACGGCAAACGTGTCCGACGACTTTTCAATAGATTAGATCAAGCTAATCTAGTTCTACAATCTGACAAATGTGAATTTTTAAATCTTGAGGTCGCCTACCTTGGTCATATTATTGGCAATGGTGGTGTACGTCCAGATCCAAAGAAAACAGAAGCTATCGAGAAGTTTCCAAGACCTAAAACAGTAACTAATATCAGGCAGTTTCTCGGCCTAGCCGGATACTATCGTCGTTTTATCGAAAATTTCTCGGGCCGTGCAAAAGCACTAACAGAACTACTAAAGAAGGATAATCCGTTCGTCTGGACCTCTGCTCAACAAGAGAGTTTTGACGACTTGCGTAAAGCATTATGCACAACACCAGTTCTACAATATCCCGATTTTTCTCAACCTTTCATACTTACTACTGACGCTTCAGATCTTGCTATTGGCGCCGTACTGAGTCAAGGAAAAATTGGCGAAGACAGACCGATAGCATATTTATCGAGATTACTCAAATCGGCAGAAAGAAATTATACGACTACCGAGAAAGAGTGTTTAGCAGTCATTTACGGTATTCTACATTTTCGACCATACCTGTACGGTCGGAGATTCACTCTCGTGTGTGATCACGAACCATTAAAATGGATCGACTCTGTCAAGCCACCTGTACAACGTTTAGTCCGATGGAGAACAAGGCTCAGAGAGTACGAGTATGTTTTCTACTACAAGCCAGGTCGATTAAATTTGAATGCAGATGCATTATCAAGAAATCCTGTTGTCATGATATTACCTGCGGGCAAAACTGACACAGCTGCAAGACAATCTAGCTCGATCGCCAAACATTTGGAGCGATTGCGATCATCTGCCACAAACGCAGCAATAGCAAACGCTAGCACTATAGGTGAGAGAGTGAGGTTACGAAGATTAGCGAGTAATCCTTCATTAGCACCGCCACCTCCAATTCAGCGTGCAAAGACCATCGCTCGAATTCCAATACCTGAAACAGAAAAACGTAAGCCTGGTCGACCTCCAAAGCAGTCACAGACTACGCAAACCACGGCTCCAGTACCACCAGTAGCTCACGGTAGGAGTAGTGCTTTCCCTAGTCTCACAACTAATCGTGTTCCACCCTCAAAAAGTTCTGACAAACCAGGACCTTTGTCCACGAAAACTCGAGCGACCGATTATCAACTAACATATGTAGATAATCGGGAAGATGAAGAAACTCCCCCACTAACTGAACCTGTTCAAAAATCGTTGCCTAAAAATGTTGTTGAAATGTCACCTGGACCGTCTTCAGAAAATGAAAATTACTACTGGGATCGACGTGGTGAGAACCCATCATATGAGTCCCCTCGAACGGAAGCTCCCATTAGAATACCAGAACCTCAACTAAGCAGACCATCTGGTATAACCTTTCGACATCCTGCAGGACGATCAACTCCTGCAGTTACTTCTGAAGGATCAACATCAGGATCAGAAGTTGAGGAGAGAATACCGCAAGGAGCAGCAAGTAGACGATGGGCTGATTTACCGCCTATCCATGAAAGTCCTTCAAGTACAGGTACGGATGAAGAAGTTCAACTACCACCGATACGAAGAAAATCCGTAGCTGATACTGTTCCGTGTGAGTTGTTCTATCCTGGAATGAAAGACAATGAGAATAAATTAACCCTGCACACATCTAATGAAAATCTGACATACTTCAGAGATAATTATTTACACTTTATCTCCGCCGACTGTGAATTTACAACTATTACATCACGACTATTAATAGAGACAGACAAAATAGATCCTCACGATTTAAAATTGAAAAAGCCAAAAATTAATCAAGTACTTATAACACCACACGGTAAGCATAAAATCCTCAGTGCCGTGTTGAAGAAAAACCACTTTGATTCTTTTTCTATACAAGAGTTAAAAGATGTACTAAAAACCGTTAAAAACGTATTAAGCCATTACAATATAAAAACACTACGAATCTCAAAGCCTGGAGATATGTTAGAAAGTTTAAGTCAATCAGTCGTCACTGACCTTTTTAAAGAATGCATCAACGACTGCGAATGTTCACTAACCATTTGTCACGGAAGTGTAACAATGCCAGACGAAGACGCCCGCCAAGATATCATCGCAGAATATCACGAAAGTTTGACCGGTGGTCATAAGGGTATTACCAAAACATATCGAAGAATCCGTGAACGTTTCTACTGGCCTAACATGCGAGATGACGTCACAGAATTCATTCGAACCTGTAGAAGTTGTCAAGAGCAAAAATTAGTCCGAATCAAGACTAAAGAGCCGATGATAATCACTGACACTCCGGCAGAACCATTCGATAAAATATCAATCGATACAGTCGGCCCATTGCCCTTAACACCATCAGGCAATATGCATATTTTGACGATACAAGACAATCTCACAAAATATTGTATAGCTGTACCAATTCCCAACATAAAAGCTGAAACTATTGCAGATGCACTTGCACGACATGTAATAATTCAGTTTGGTTCACCTCGCGTAATATTGAGCGATCAAGGTCGATCATTTGTTGGTAAAATATTTCATCATTTGGCTAAGATCTTTAAAATTAAACAGGTAACTACCTCAGGATATCATCCACAAACGAATGGAGCCCTAGAGCGTAGTCACATCGTGTTGGCAGAATTTATTAAACATTACGTAAATAAATATGACGACTGGGACAAGCTTGTTCCTTTCGCAACGTTTTCATATAATACTTCGGTACACGAATCCACCAATTTCACTCCTTTTGAACTTATATACGGTAAAAGAGCCCGTATACCTAGTTCTTTTCCACCACCTGATAAAACCGAAACTTATGGCTCATATTTACATGATCTAGTCAACCGTATGGATGACATGAGACAATTCGCGTCCTCTAGTCTAATTAAATCCAAACATCGTTCTAAACGTTACTATGACGCTCACTTGAACCCCAGTACTTTGAATGTTGGAGATCAAGTTTACGCTATTAAAGAGCCACGAAAGGGTAAATTCGATTCACATTATAAAGGCCCGTATGTTATAGTTGAATTATTAGACAATAATACAGCTATAATAGAAGATGAAAAGGGCAAACGATCACTTAAACACTTAGATAAGTTAAAAATATGTAATACTAGAAACTCTACTAATTCTAATACTGATACCCAATCTGACTAACATAATTATTACTCCCTACTTGTTCTACTAATCATTATGTTTTAGTTAAATAAATTACTACAGGTAACCAAGTAAGCTCAACTGTACACTATGGAGCTTGCGAAGTTTATTCTCTGGTTAACATCAGCGATCCAACTGGCGTACGGGTTCATCGCTTACGATTGCGGGACCCCATCGATAAACGTCACTTCATTATCCCTATTAGATATTAAAGATTGCAACATACCCATCGGAAAACCAACAATAAAAGACACCCGAGTTCAGCTGCTGCAATCTACTAGTTTTGCAAGTATTAAAATTATTCAATGCAAACTTACTATCCAGCGTACCATCTACCATTGCGGAGACATTGATCATCTATTCGGAGAAGTAAACAATAATATGGAATTTGTTCACGAGTTAACTCACGAAACTTGTAAGACAATCCATGAAACCGGACTCTTCATGTATCGAGATGCAACGCATGCAGGTATCCAGAAAAATGCGACGACCAGGTTCCCAGTCACACTAGCAGGGTCGTTCACGGCCGGTGGTTGGTGTCATAGAGGAACATACTCCGACGCTTATGGTAAATGGGACGGCGTTACCGTAACTGGATATGCCACTTTCACCTTACAGGATTACTATACTCCCGTCAATTTGGATCAAAATGAAGTGATATTAAGATCTGGAGTGCGTTGCAAGTATCAACATGGAAAATGTATGGATATCGAAGGAGGAAATACCTTCTGGGACTTGCTACCTCCAGATCAATGTAATTCACGCAAGTTTTCCATACTCTACGAAGGAAACGCCAACAAAATACAAGATCATGTCAACCAAAAATTCAGAGAGGAAGTATATTCTGTCACTACCGGAGGTGTGACATTTGCACTAACAGCTAAAGGCCAAATTTCCAACTGTGCAACTAAGTTAATCAAGACCGAGCATCCGAGACTTTTTATACTAGATTCCGACAACAGTGAATTTTTCCATGATGCTAATCATATAGATACAAAATCGATGGATCTTTTCACATACGTAAATACGAAATTTGTTTACCTCGAGCGGCATGTACAAAGTCAAGTTATGATGCTCTACCACGACATGATCAGGCAAGAATGTGAACTCGAAAAGAAAGTCCTACAAAATGCACTTATTTTAGCCACCTTAGCACCTGACGAATTTGCATTCCAGTTCATGAAGAAGCCTGGATACATCGCACACGTGTCAGGCGAAGTAATAAGGTTTGCCAAGTGCATAGCTGTTGACGTAAGGCGACGAGAGACGAAAGAATGCTATCAAGAACTGCCTGTACTCAGAGGTAATGATACATTCTATATGTTGCCACGAACCCACATATTAGTCAAAACTGGAACGCAAATAGACTGTAATCCTCTATTAGCGCCGATGTATCGACTAGAAGATTCATGGTATGAATTGAACCCGAAATTATCATCAGTCCCAAATCCAGAACAGCTAACTGCCTCAACAAATCATTCCTGGAAGTACATCCCAGCCCAAGGATTGGCCACAGGCGGTATTTATTCTGACAACGACATTGTGAAACTTAAAGACTACATGATGTTCCCGTTGGAACGAACTGCGGTATTAAACACTATCGCCAGAGGAGCGACAGGTCAATACGTGGCCGATAACAGCATCAAAATTAATAATCTACTAGATGAAGAAGCCATCAGATTGTCTCTCGCGAAAGCTTGGGGAAAAGTATATAATTTCTTCAACACCGTAGGAACATTTAGTGTAACGCTCTTTGGAGTTTATCTCACGTTTAAAGCGATAAAATTCGCAATGGACACTTTAATTCACGGCTATGCCCTACACACTGTTTATGGATGGAGCGTGTGGCTAATAGGAGCACTCTGGGACTCTGTAACCAACCTTCTTTTACATCTACCAAAGACCGGAAAAAGCTCTGCACCTACAGATGTAGAGCCATCACAAACAAAGGAATGTCAAGAAGTGAATAATATTCGACCTATCTATCCGTACTTGCCCTACGTACCACCCGATCACACTAGGGAAGTTATTTATGCTGCCCCTAGAACTCGAACGGTTAACACCCAGTCTAACATTACTGGAGAAGCTAACTCTGAAGAACCCCAGGGTCCAAATGAGAATACACGACAACTTCCAAACTAATCCCATGCATGCCGCACGTCTACATTTCTTTAAGTTAATTTTAAGATTAGTATAAGTTGTCTCGAACTTCAAGAATACAGTAAGAATTTAAAAAAAAAATAACTACTTTTAGCAAACAACATGGCGACATTACAATGGATCCTCATAAACATCATCGCCATTGCGTTCAACGCAAAAGGAAGTGCAGTCCATCTAAGACCAATGGAACCCAGCGCAGGACTCTATTACGAGCATGTGAAGGATGTTCATTTTACCCCAGATGAATGGAAACTAACCACCATAGTGGACTTGGATTTCCTTGAACAACAAATTCCTTCCGTTACAGACATGGGAATTCTTGGAATCTATCAAGATTGTATGACATCGATTGCAGAATCGGAATGCCGACACTACATAAGGTTCGAAGACTACAAACGCATGTCTCGAAAATTATTCGGACAGATACAGATAATAAGACAACTAATTGATCCAGATCAAGTAAACAATCACTCTTCACCTACCAATGAAAATACGAAAGCCCTCCTCCAAGATTACCTCCAAAAATTTGATGAAATCATGACTGCTTCTACATCAGTTAAGGCGTTGATATTTGAAAATAAAAAGCAAATTACCCAATCCGACCTATATGAGGACGTGATACGGCTAGCATTCCAACACAAAGACTACCATATATATTCGGAGCCTATCAAGAAAATGTCTGGTCCACTAACAGAACAAAACATATCACACTCAATGTACATCGAACGCCTAAATACTTGGAGCATGCATACCCAAGCTTGCTTCGAGGATTATCTTAATCTCATGAAAAACGTCATCGAAGCGATAAACCTCATTCTGGTCGGAAAATTCCCACCACAGCTTCTTAGCCCAAAAAGGATTTCTAAGGCTATGGAAATGTTTCTTGACAAGAATCCACAGTATCAAATCCCCATAAAAACAGAAGATCTTTATAACGAGAAGGCCTCCAAATTAATAAAGTTCGATTTCAAGTTTTTCGAGGGTAAACTATTTCTGACACTCCGCCTGCCCTTAGTGCAGTTACTCAAATACAATCTGTACAGACTCCATCCTTATCCAGTCCATCAAATTTTCGGAAATAATACTAAGGGATCTGCTTACATACAGCCACGAGCCGACTATTTGATGATATCCTCGAATCATGAATGGTACACATTAATTCAAGAAGACGAACTTAAGCAATGTCAAGAATTAAGAAATATTTATATCTGCCAACCCAATTTTGTAATATACGAAACGGCTATCCATCCTTCATGTGAAGCCGATATATTCGCAAATTCAAGACTCGATTCATTTAGCAAATGTGACATCAGGTTGAGCAAGACTCATTATTTGTTCTGGAAAGCCTTAAAGGAAGTAAAAGGGTGGATATACTCCATACCGCATTTAAGCTTGTTGCAAGTTTTACATCATGGGAGTTCCACCGAATACGTAAAATTATCCGGTATGGGAACCCTAACTCTTAGCTCTGGCTATTCTGCAAGAGTCGGTTATATCACTCTATTTGGATCAGAAGACTCTACAGTCCTGCTACAACCTCAACCGAAGATCGGACTTAATATAACGCAATTATTTCCCGGAATTCGTAAATATAAACCCCTCAGCTCAGTGAATTATAACGATGACAGTCCAATACCCATATCTCTCATCGATTCTTATGGGTTTCTTTCTTACGACTACACCTTAAAACAAATAGAACAAGAACTACAACTTGTCAATCCCATCGAAACGCATGAAGAATTGCAACTTTATTTCCTGCATGGAATATTAGTTATTACATTAGTCTTAACGGTGTATTTAATTCTTCTAACACGCAAACTAACTTACGAACTATTTCTTTGTTATACTAGGAATGATTCTCCTGTGATAAACGTTCAGTCTACTTACCGAAGAAGCATCCTAGTCGACGAAGGGGTTGACCCAAATCTTGAAGTAATAATCGGAGTTTTACCTTCGACGTCCTCAACACATAACGATGAATTATGTGTAAAGGCCTCATCGAAAACAGACTCGACACTGACCAAGAGCGAGACGCTCGTATAAACGAACGTCAAATACAATCTGAGTACCAAAGAGGTTTCGAAGATTTCCATCGACTAACTGCTCATTTCATCCTTCGAAATTTCTGGAGATCAGCACAAGTTAAGCGAGCATTTAGACAACATCTAAGATCCAGAAACGACCTAATACACCAAGACTTTTTCAACAACGAAGCTCACGACTTTGATCCAACGACAGATCTTAAACTTTACGAAAAATATTTGCAACCATATAAGATAAGAAAACCTTCTTCATTAAGCCACGAAGATCTTGAAAACGCCTGCATAGCTGGCGAAAATAAGGCTCTCAGAAATAGCTATTTGCGAATTTACTGGTCAGAGAATTTATTGTATCGTTGTACACCTGTCAGTTATCAAAGAAGTTCAGCTTATAATCAATTCGACGAATTACGAGACACGTTCTTTTTCTTTCTTTGGAAAATAAATTAAGGTAGTACTACTGTAAAATAGTATGGATATAGTGATTGACATCCAAGGATTTTGGAATAACAAAGAAGAATTCATCCCGAAGGAAGTTGCCTTGGTTGTCACTACTGAAGATATTTTAGGCCACTGGATAATAGAACAGCCATTTCCATATCATAAACTGACACCACGTAATCAACAAAGAAACGACTGGGTAACTAAGAAACATCACGGTATTCATTGGGAAGACGGTGATACTCAACTCCAAGAAGTAATAAATATCCTTGAAAATTACGCTAAAAACGCAAGAAAAATCTACACTAAAGGATCAATTAAAGCTACGTATCTAAAAAAGATCCTGAATCGTGACATAGTAAACTTAGAGATTAAAGACTATAAGTGTCCTAAGTTTGACGTAATCCGCACCTCATCAACCACTTGTACGACTCACGGGCTTAAGAAAAATTATTACTGTGCTTTAACTAATGCTATCTGCATAAGACAGTGGGTACGAGATCATCAATCAAAAACCTTTCCTTTATAAAACGAACAACATGCCTCACGAAATAACAGACGGATACTCTTCGAAAAGTCGCCCTCTTGGTGTCGATATGATGTTCATCTACCTCGTCTCTTTAATTGTAATACGAGACCATTGGCATCGACGTATGTGCCTTAGAGCCTTAAGACGTCTACGTCGCAGTGATCGATATAAGGAACATCCAAATCCACGGACTTTAGAAGCAGATTTTTGTATCCCTTATGGGCCTTTGCTCGTAAAAACCACCGATAATATCAAGCCTAGCTATGAGGAAATACAAGCCGCATGGATCATAGCCCGAAGTGAAGTTATCAAAGGTCAAGTCATGAAAAACTACTGGCGCAGTCATCATTTTCTGAAAAGGCAACGCAAATATAAGAAAATTCGAACCCAGTACGTTTATCCTCTTTCTAACCTCGACCTACCACGGCTGTTTGAAGAAATACCATGGGCAACTGACAACATAGACCCATCTACTAGTTATCCAATTAACTGTGCTTACAGATTGATAAATTTACTGATGGTGGGACACTTCTATCAGCGAGAAAGCACGCAGATCTATCTAGATGCGATAATTGACAACTATAGGCAGCCTTTTGAATCTTTTACCACTGACCTACAAGAAGCATTCTCATTTCCCCAAATACTCGACGATCTCGTATCTTGGAGCAACGAGAGAGAAGATCTTGCGCGCCATATGCCTATCAACTTGCAATACTCCTCGCCATCAACTTCTTCAAACCACGAAAGACTTCGTTACCATCCATACCCGACGCCTCAAAATCAAGCAAGATTACCAGAGTACCTTGATGATGTAGAATCCAGTTCCTCCAATTCAATTGTGAATGGGAATCATAATACCAAAAGGAGAAAAGTACAACATTGGCGTCGACCAGTCAAAAAGCAAAACAATCTAAGGCGAGCTTTAAGACGGTATTCTCGTATCAAAACACCCCATAGGAAAAGACGTACCAAAAACAACCAGTTGACTGTAAGTCGATCACTAAGGTAAGTCAAGAACGCACCAAAACACAGCACTTTATACATAAGATTTACATACTAAAACTACTAACGTTCTTAAACTTGCATGTACTAATATTACAAAAATTGATAATAATAAAAAAAAAAGAAAAAAAAAACAAACAAAAAAAAATTAAAAACAGAAAGAAATTTTTAAGAAAACAAAAAAAAACATATACATATAATAAATATAATCCTTAATTTCTTATTTACTAACCTATAATAAAACACATATTTTTGATGAGCTAACAATACTTATAAATATAAAACAATATACATAAATTAACTAAATTAATCATAATTTGTCGAAACACTAACCCTTATTAAAGACTTTATCGAAAAGTCGGAAAACTCAAAAATATATTAATTAGACACTAACAATACTCTACATACACACTAATCAGCTAACAATAATGCATGCTAATATGTGTTTATATTATTACTCATGATGATGATTAAGTAGTTCTTAAAAACTCCTTCATGGGTACAAATAGGTACATATTCAAATATTTTACCTATACTTAATTTGGAAACTGTATACGAAAAAGAAAAATCATAAAATCATAAAAAAAAAAAAAAAAAAAAAAAAAAAAAAAAAAAAAAAATATAAGTTCTTTTATTTCTAGTATTAGCTTCATATGTTATCAATACACATAAACATATATATCAATATAGACGATAAATAATACGATTTAAATATGAAATTTATTTGGCCCGGTAATCATCGCATCACTATTTATCTTTTCTATGTAAACTATTTGTGGATTTTATCGTAGACATAGCAATAAGAAAGCAAAGTATATTATTAACCAACACATATGTATATCATAAGTGAAGTAGCCATTAAACAGTACTATAGTTAATAATTTAGCTTAAAGAATTTTGTTTGTTTGTTAATTTAATAATAAAATCTAAATGAATAATGTAAAATACTAAGATAGCGCGTACTACATACCATAAATATTTTATAGATATTAAGTAAACTAATTAGATAAACAAAAGAGAAAAAACAATATTTTCACTTTTTGACTTTGACGAAATGTCAAGGAAATATTGTAACAAAAACAGTGACTAAGTATAATGTAAATTAAAATACTAGAATTTAAAAATGCACTGGTAATAAAACCATATAAGTAATTCAGAAATAAGTTATAACCTAAGGGATGAATTAAGTAATACTACAATAATTATATAAATATATATATATAAAAAAAAGGAAAAAAAAACATTACAAAAGGAATAATCCACAAAATACAAAAAAATTAATAATAATAATAATGCATATATATAATCTCGTATAAATTAATTTGCTAGCAACATATACATTATAATAATAATATACATAATTCATAAGCCCTACAATAAAGCAGCTAAATTCATTTTATAATTACTCTGACAAAATGTCATAATAGATAAGAATTAGGATTAACTTGCATTGATTCTTAGTTAGATTTATTTTAGTAATTTAGAATAAGTATCTAAAAAAATATCTGTAAGAATATATATATATAGATATGTATACTATAGTTTTAATCATAGTTACGTCTTTCTGAAGCCTCCCGGCACCAATCAGAAATTATAAGTAAGTTATGCATAGGTATATATATATATCCATATTTAAGTATAAACCGATTATTGAGAATAAAAAAAAAAAAAAAAAAAAAAAAAAAATAAAAATAAAATAAAATAAAAACACAAAAAAAAAAATATATATATACGTACAATTTCTTATATTTATGTGTCTATGTATGTATATACATATATATATATATATATGTATATAGATATATATATACATGACCTTCAATTAATGATTAGGTCTAATAAGAAAATTTTAAATTATTACGTTACTAAAATAGTAAATGTTAAGGAATATAATCGAAATAAAAATCCGTAGTAATGGTATAAACATAAATTCAGTATCAACAGTAACTATAAAAATATTGTAACTAATGTTAAGTAAGTACAGTGACTAAGTATATATAAGTTACTAAATTTAAGGTTTGTTACTTTAATCGCACAATCTAATACGTAAACGAATAGTGTAAGGAACTAAGAGCATACAAGCCACTCAGGGAAGAAAATTTATAAAACATACTATAAAAATTTATTTAAAACAATAATTTTTATTATAATCATTTTTTTTTATATATAATAACATAAGTAACAATAAGTTACTTGCCAATTATCAAGTTGTGTATTATAATCTTAGCTATAAGTATAACAACCATTAACGGGAATGTAGTTTGAGGGATAACCATGACCTCAGTCATTTTCCCCGGACCCCTCTTCAGTCCGGAAAACCCCCATGAGCAGCCAATGAACCTGCCATATGCACCAACACACGATGACGACGACAAGAAAGAAGATTCAGAGGGGCCACTTGAAGCAAGCGTGCTTGCCTCAACGTCCCATCTTTTTCCCAAAAGGGAAAAATTTTATGTGAGCAACAAGAAAGAAAAATTTTCAAACATAACACCCATTGCAACGGCTCTTTGATACTCCTCATCCTTCTTGCATTCACGGATCTACGTATACCACCATCACGAAACAAAAGGGGCAACGAATCATCACCAGCCATACAAATTCACTGTTCTTACCAGCCAGTAAAAACAAATGAATTTAATAGAAGAGAATTTTGCAACCTTTACCTTCTCTCATAACACGAGACAAGGATAAAAGGCCACAATCTTGATCCAAAATCTTACACAAAATAAACTAAAAGAAACCAGCTTAAAAATAACCATTGAGATCCAATACACGACCTGTGTGAAGGAATCATATATCGTATTATATAACTTGAAGTATAGTACAAAATACTTGGAAAATACTTATAAGTTATCATGTAAAAGAAGGAAATGTTACCGATATATATATTTATATATGTTGCAAATTACAAAATCAAATTACATTACGAAAAATTTGGTGCGGAGAGAAATTGGAACCAACGACGACCAGCAATGGAAAACGACGAAACAAAATCAACGAATCCAACTTAATACTAGAATTATCAATTAAAAGGAAAAAGGAACTCAAGGAATTCTTAACCTAGTTAAATTACAAATACATTTCAAGATCATTTTCTTTTTATTAAAATAACGCAAAATTTGTGTATACAAATATAAAATATCCAACAAAATATACGTTCCAAGAAACACATCATGAAGTGACATGGCCCTGGCCACAATATACGCAGAGAGGCACTGACGGCTTGCACTCCTCCCAGAACTCTTCCAGAACTGCTCTGACTCGAAGAGGTGCCATCTCCAGGATATTCCATAAATGGACCGGACACAATCCCGCTACCAACTGTAACACAAGAATATTGAAATTAAAAATAAGGAAACAAAACGCGTATATACGTGTATTGTGTATGCGCATGCGTACGTATGTATATATTTGCTCAAAACTTACCGCCACTATGGTTTCAAACTCAAAATGTTCCATGAGGGTCCATGGAATCGCTGACACCAACCAGCTGGCTTCGACTGATGTCATGGGTGACAGCAATCCAACCAGCGGATCGCAGAAAGGGATCGGATACATGTGACCTTCAACGAATGTCACTCTGAATGGGACCCTGACGATCTTCGGGTCCCCCATAGCTACGTACACGCGCCCCAGCTCCAAAAACTTCCCTCTCGCTGGTGGGCAGGCTCTTTTCGCTGGAACCACACGCGGGCCCCGAATCCTTTTTGCCGAGCGTTTCACCGACCCTGAAGTGGACAGTTGAGGCTGCGAATAAACGACAAACATCATAAATAAAACCATTATGGAACGACAAAAAGAAATTTAAAAGAACATCAATAAATATAAAGAATAAATAATAACAATAATAGCTACCTCAGTAATCTGTACAGGTTCTTGCACAGTCGGCTCTGGACATCGAACCCATCGCTCGTATCGCGATGTATCAGGCCGATACACCTGATCTTCTCGGTCCTCGATCTGGTACACAGTGACCGTGGATCCCGATGACGATGCCGGCGCGAACACCTGAATTTCCTGTACAGCGGGCCCCACCTCGACAGGTCCCGACATCACGAGGGAGATTGGCTCGTCCGGTTGAGAAGCTGGAATCTCTTCAACAACGATTTCTTCCACTAAGTCAACCTCTTCCTTTATAATTGAACTCATGATTTACACTTGAAACTTCCACTACACTTGACTTGTCACGACAAGAGAAAACTGATAATGACGTTAAAGGAAAAATCACGGCTATTTAAATCCACGGAGGACTCGAAAAGTCAAGAAGGGTAGGAGTCGAGAAGGACCAATCAAGCCGAAGAAGTTTCCACCACCAAAACGAAAATCTATTAAGGAACGAAAATGCCTAAAACAACTGAAACATACTACCAACACCCCGAATGAACTATCCCTTAAGAAAGAGGGGGAAGAAAGGAGACCGACGCAACTTGAGACGAACACCATGCAATGATCGTCTTATCCCAAGAGTTTTATATATATATATATATATATATACCCCAACATAATTTTCTTAAATAATTAATATTTTTGTATTTTGTTGATTGGTGATTCATGTTGACCAGTTTTAATTACTTATATTTAAGCATTTTGCATAAATTAAAGTCATCGAGGGCGATGACGACTCTGGGGGTAGAGATGTAACAATCGGTACACCTGAATCACCACTCCACCATACTTAGATTTAAGAATTTTCTTTTCTTATTTATTTAATTAAATCAGCCTGGGTAATTCAAAGCACACCCAACATAATAATATATTATTATGTACGAACAGATACATGTATTCACTTGTATACTGTTTTGTATACATATGTGTTCATCTAGCTCATTTTGGGTTTGCTATGAATTCCCATTGCAAGGGTATGTGAAAACGAATGGTCAAGTTAAAAGAGTAAGAAAGATAAAAAGACTAAGAGTAACAAAATAAGAAACTATGTGTTTCTCTATGCACAGCTGCATCGCTATGGCCGGCCCTTTGCTATGAGTCCGCCGACCCAATGTTTTCCAGATGTCTGCCGCGAGTCCCTTAGATCACCGTAAATGTCATCGTAAATGTCACATAAATTCATCAAGATAATTCCTTGATCTAGTTCGATTTAAATTTTTATGACTATGACCAACAAGTCCCACGGTACCCCATGGATCTTTTCGGTACTTTTTTCTATCACCAAAAATTTTTCCTCTCTATTTTGTTTTTAAAATAATTATATTTTTCTAGAGTACATAATATATTGATCGTAAAAGTCATCATATATTTGATATGGAGACCAAGTCTCACGACACCCCGCGAAACCTCTCTTTCCCTTTTTACCAAAAGAAATTTTTCCCTCTTGATTTTTGTTTCTAAAATTATTTTTCTTTGAGGGCATCTAAATTATTGGTAATAAATGTCATCATATATTTGTCAAAGAGACATTGTTTTTAAGGTATCCCACGGTCCACCACGGAGTTATTTTTCTATCTGCATCCGGTCGCTATCAAAATTCCGTGACCCCTTGAACCTCATATTTTACTCCCAGCTGTCAAAAATCAAAACTTCTCTATTTTATTTTTCTCCCTTTTTTTTTTAACCCACTTTTGTCTTAGAGATGTGACATCATTCAGCCCCACTTTTCTATTAAACCCTTGCTATATAAACCCATGAAAAATAATCAAAGTCAGTCATTACCGCCGCAACTAAAACCCTTGTCGGATCTATCCGCGAGCAAGATTCCAAAATTCGTTCTCGTGACGGTCCACAGCCCAGGCAACCGGACTCCTAGATCGATAAACGGACTTGAATATTGAAATTTAACATCAAAAGTCTTTACTTTTTAATCAAAACCTTTGTCGGATCCATCCGCGAGTAAGACTCACTGAGTCGACTTCAAAATTCGCTCTCGTGACGCTCCACAACCGGACTCCTAGATCGATAATCGCAATTCGATTCTTTTACTAAAAATTCTAAATTACGCGACTTAAATTTTATCTTTAAAACCTTTCCTCGTGAGGTCCTTCGCCTAGGCATCTGGACTCCTAGGTTGGATACCTAAAATAAAATCATTTGAGTTCGCGTTTAAATTAATTAAACCCCTTCACGTGACGTCCAAATCGGAGTTCTTGTTCGGGAATAGTTAAATCAGCTAATAAAAACCTAAAAATCATAGCAAATTCACTCGAAGGCAAAGCCGGCCTTTCGGTTCAGCGTGCAGTGCGTTCATTTGAATAGATTCAACCTGTGAATCTCAATAAAACCATCATAAACATTGTAATTTCCTGTGTGCACAAATTCAAACTGGTGAATTTGGAGTGAGTGTGTGTGCAGGTATATCAACCCTTCTGGGTAAGTCTAAAATTATATTTTTATGTAAAATTTAACCTGTCAATATACTACACATGTTTTTTTATATACATTCGTCTTTTCATTTACTATCCTTTTTCTCCGGCATTCAAGTGCTTGTAATTTGAGTCATAGTAAACTTAAGTAAGACGGAGAAAGAACACGGTCTTCTCGAGGGCCCATATTCACCGACCCAACATCCCTCTCGCTCGGAAATCCCGGACCTACCCTAACGCCACGCAGGTCATTAAACGGGACAGTCTATAGTACATCCGCTCGGTACGAATAGACAAATAAGCTATAAAATAATAAGAAATTAAAAACATTCTTATATCAGCCACGTGAGCCGAATTCCTTGGTTGGATGACAGAATAAAAATAATTTCATTTTATAACTTATAATTTAATAATCGGTGCCCAATCACTCATACGTTCTCACACTAGCCACGTGACGGTTCAATCGAACTCCTTGGTTGAGTTATAGAACGAGATAATTCGGTATTCCGATATTAAATGATAAATTAATAAAATAACCCTTTCGCCCGTCGCCTTCACTCACTCCGATCGTGACAGTTGATAACGTCACTATTAGAACAATTAGGTATTTTTTTTACCAGCTGTATCTTATCTAATATTTTTAGCTGCCGGCTGTGGGCGCTAAATGTCGTACATTTCAAGTGTCTCACAAAAATACATTTTTGAATACCAACTAGTGACATTAAAAATGTCTATTATTTGGTGATTAATTGCTATGGACTAAATGAATTCAAATAAGTATTGATAAATTATATTTCCTATTAATATTTATCCAAATATAATAAATTGATGGCAAAGAAAGAGATGTATTTATAAATATGTGTATACACAAGAAATTTTTTTCGGCATTGAACTGAAAACAAAACGTTTATTAGGACGATAATAAATTTGTCGTCGCAATTATTGGTTGTAAGGATCATTTACTGTTAAGTGAACATAAATTAATTTAACCTTGAAATATTTGTAGGTTATGAAGAAAAAAATGGAGTTGTTGTGATAGCGATAATTTTTTTGTCAACAAATTGGCTTCAATAGATTTATAAGCTTTGAAAAAATATTCATAATTTTTTACGAGTTATAAAACGCAGTATTAGTTTCTGTATGAATCAATACAATTATTTAGCTCGAAGGCCATGGTCAGACGCAAGAAGAACTGACTATCCATAGAACTAAAAGCAAATGCATGTAATACTATTGATCGTCACACATTACAATTTAAGTTTACTTTTTTACTATTGCGTTGAATAAATTTTAAAATATAAACTTTATCTAATATTTAACGCAGGTTCCATAGTAATCGAATGGTAATAGTGAATTTGGTCATTTTTGTACGGATATAGACCTTCAAAGTTGCGTTTTGCTATTGCTGGTTCTTGTTCCTGATGGTCCAATTAGTTGAAAAAAAATTAACAAAAATATATTTATGAATAAACAAAATTATTGAATTCAGATCCAACTAACAAATGGCTTAGAGGGACCAGCATTTTATGCAAACTTACAAAAAAAAATTAATATATCTATTATAGCCTTTTTTTGTTATTTCTAGAATCGCACCATTTTCAACTATTGTAAAAATACGTATTTCCGGATTTTGTTTCTCATAAATCAATATCATTCCAAGCAATTATGAAACTTCTAGGCCACAATTATATGCGAGAAGAATTGCGACGTGGAAATCCAAAGCTAAAATGGCCACCAGGATTAATCGGATTATATGCGCACGCTCTCTATTTATCACCACGTAAGCTCATGATAGCCAATAGCTTTGTTCTCCAGTCCCTTCTTCTCGAATAATATCTTTGCAACAATAGGAAAATATGCAACTATCGTTTCCGCGCATGTCGGAATTTCGACAATGTATATACTCCTTCTTGACGGGAAGAAATTATTAATTCGAGAAAATTCGTCAAACATAGTTGTCACTATTAAATAAAATAATTATTTTTTAACTGCGCAAAAAAAGTGATCAGACAGCAGTCTTATAAATATTGGCCAATTTATTTATTTAGATATTATTATATAACTAAATCAATTTAATTATTTCAAATTCTATTTTGAAACAATTTAATAGTTTGATTATTGTAAAAATTTGATAATAATAATAACAATGATGTTCATGAGGAATGTTATTTTGAGTGCATTGTTTGCAAGTGTTTCATGCTACGAATTAAAAAACGACAACTTACCACCGAAAAATCCTCCAATCACATACACAGATATGGTAAATAAATTTTTATTGATTTATATACTGTCATTATTTATCCTCTTACACTGTAAAAATAGCGGTGTTAAAAATGGTGTCACACGTTTTGGTCCCAAAACATTTCATCCCCGACACATTATCCGCACGACTAATCATCCTCGGACAATTAATCCCCGACAATATATCTGTGAGATAAATCATCCCGACGACTGTTCATCTTATGACATCTTAACCATGACAATCTACCTTATATTGATAATTATTTCTAATCATTTTTTATTTTAATCAATATTTGTACTATTATCAAGCACATCAAATCCATAAAAAAAATTATCTATACTTTTTTCCATCAACCGAATATTATGTAACTTTGAGTTTAGTAACCCAATGATTTAATTGAAACAACAACAATAATAATAATAATAAGAATAATTACAATAATAATAACGATATTATCTAAAAAATTATTTAAATGTAGTCAAATATCGCGACTTCTGGATATTATGTTGTCTTGTATATTCAGTTGTTTTATATAAGTGCCTTAAGCAATTGTGATACTAATTAGTTACCTATATTGATCGCTAAAAATTAATGTTAATAAGTAATTAAGAGATAATATTTTATTATTAATATAAAGTAAAGAATTATTAACGATCGATTATGTACTATGGTGCTAAATGATGTGGTTATGAGAAAGTGTGTATTAAAATTATATTGATAAAATGTTTATAATTAACAATATTTATAGCTGGTTTATTGTATTTAATATTTTTATTAAAGTATCAATTGTCCGACAGGTAAATTATCGGGTATTATTTGTCTAAGTGTAAGTTGTCATTGTCATGAATCGTCGCGAGGATGAATTGTCGGGGATGAAATGTTTTGGGACCAAAACGCAGTGAACCGTTAAAAATGGACTCATTTTAACTCCGCCCGGTGTTAAAATAAAATTACACCGGTGTAGGAGGAGTAATTCACCGGTGTTAAAAATACCGGTGTTAAATCAGGGTAACCGGTGTAAAAGCGGAGTAAATTGCGTCCGCTTCGAGTATTAACTTTAAAGATTACACCGGCACACAAAAAAAAATAAGTTCTCTGTACTTTTGACGGGACCGATTTATTCCCATGTATTTTGACCCGCTGAATCCGAATCCGAGGTCCGTTTAAACCGTACACCCTCAGATTTTTAGAAAACATTAAAAAACCTCAAAAACACACAAAAATCGACCGTTTTTTAAATTTATAAATTTTTTTAACCCTAACTAAGCATGATTTTTATGTATTTCGGTCCTCCACATACTAACCTGAAGTTTATTTAAAACATTAGCCATTTAAAGTCTGAGTAAATTCAAAAAAACCCCAAAAAATTGCAAAAAAGCAAAAAAATTCTTAGTATTGCGATGAAAAAAATTTTTTGAAGCATATTAAAATTTTTTTATGTTTTAGGCCAAAATATTTTTTATATATATATCACAGATCGAACAATATGATTTCTTTTATTTATTTCGATTTAAAAATTGATTTTTGTTATACCAAATTTTATTTATTTCGATTTTTTGGGAATTTTTGCCATTTATTAAAAACTTTAGAGATGTCTGAGCCATGGATGTTCGAGAATTATATGTGACAGATAAACATACATGAAAATAATTATTTATTTAGCCCTATAAAATTTTTTCCATCACAATACTAAGAATTTTTTTGCTTTTTTGCAATTTTTTGGGATTTTTTGGAATTTACTCAGACTTTAAATGGCTAATGTTTTAAATAAACTTCAGGTTATTATGTGGAGGACCGAAATACATAAAAATCATGCTTAGTTAGGGTTAAAAAAATTTATAAATTTAAAAAACGGTCGATTTTTGTGTATTTTTAAGGTTTTTTAAAGTTTTCTAAAAATCTGAGGGTGTACGGGTTAAACGGACCTCGGATTCAGATTCAGCGAGTCAAAATACATGGGAATAAATCGGTCCCGTCAAAAGTACAGAGAACTTATTTTTTTTTGTGTGCCGGTGTTATAAAACACAAAAAATGTCAGTTCTTCATGGAAATTAATAAAAAATATCATTTATTAACAAGTATAGTGATCGAGTAAATAAAAATATTCACAAAGTAAAATATTTTAACATCGGTAAAGAATATCTACACCGGCGGCGGCGTTATTTTAACACCAGTCTAGAATATTTACACCGGCAGCGGTGTTATTTTAACACCGGAGAATTTTTTTTAACACCGGTACAGAATATTTACACCGGCAGCGGCGTTATTTTAACATCGCTTTCGGGGGTAAATTTAACACCGATAATTTTAACACCTACACCGATTGGACTTACCCCGGTGATTTGTTACAGTGTACATTTATTGAAGTTTTTTTCTTTGCTTGTTTGTTTTCCTACAGGCTCAACTTTTTGAACTTTGTTTTGGAAATACGTCAAATCCAATCGCTGTAACAGAAAATTTGGTAGAGACATTTCACAAAAATTTGCCCATTACAATAAAGGCGCCTGTCATTATCATCAACAAAAATTTCATCGCCAAAAAGATTCAACTATACTATCCAACTTACCCGATGTATATTTTATCGGTGTCGAGTGCTGAGGAGATTTTCGTATTCTTATTAAAATTAGATCATTCACCGTCATGGAGTCGAAAATCCAAATTTTTTGTGATCTTCGAAACCAACAAACCTTGCGTACATTCATGGAAAATTCTCGAAAGACTGTGGCAGTTCAAAGTCTTGTCAAGTATCGTAGCATGCTCCGGAACCAGTAATAAAACAAGCCTTTATACTTATAATCCATTCACAAAGCGAGCACCCGATCCTTGGGTCAACACTAACATGTATTATTTTGACTTCGAAAATCGACCAGTGTTTCTTTTCAATCAATCTTTTTCAAACGGTAAATCCCCTTTCTTATTATTATAATTATTAACATTATTACCCCAATAATTAATAAAACACGAACGTTTCATTTTTTTTTGCAGATCATAAAATATGTGCGACTCTCTTCTTCGATAAAACTGAATTTCTGGATGGCTATCCCGTTAATATCGCCGCAACTTATGATAATACTGATTTGCTACTTAGTGTCATATTTAATTCTTTAAACATGACTCCACAAGTAACTTACTTTAATGATAATGTCCTAAAATTGTTTCGGTCAATAGAGTTTGGATATAACGATATCGTTACCTCATACAAATATAATATGGACCCTCGTAGTGTAGGCACAGTGCCACTGGAGCGCGAAATAAATTTTATCATAGTAACACAAAAGGCAAATTTTTTATCAACGTCTTATCAAATTGCAAATGTAATCGATATTAATGGAGCCATAGCGATAATTTTTCTTCTTCTTCTAATTACCCTCTTGATTGTATTGCACAATGAGTACCAGATCGGATTGGCTGTTCTGGATGTCCTGAAGCTGCTGATGAGTATGGGGATCGATGCACCCCTTGACCGTCTCGCCATGAAAATCACCTTCTTCACGGGATTTTTTTTTCGTTTTTTTATTTAGTCCATTGATTGAGGGACAAATATTTGCCGTATTAACTCGCCCGCCAACTTATAACATTGAGTCTCTTAAAGACTTGTACGATCATAAGTATCACGTATATTGTCCATCGATAGTTGCGGATCATATTATAGAAGAGCAATTATGGAATACTGTTGAGGCCGAGAAATATTTGCATTCAGAAGATTCCTATGACTTTTTGGGCGATTGTTTGACACGAGTCAGCACAAATAATACGGTTGCATGTATACTTCCAGATGAAGTATTAATTAACTATGCTGTCGAAAAAAATTTGCATATATCAAAACGTTTCATGCTCAAAGCATCAGGTTTTTATCAGACGACTCACGATTGGGTTCTGGCGGATCGATTTTACCATAAAGGATTAAACTTTCAAGAATCCGGGATCTTTGATCGACTAAGTAAAGTTCCCCTGAAGAATCCACTGAAGAAGATAAAAGCTAAGGAAAGACTTAAGAAAATCGTTGATTATCAAACAATTGACGCTGTAGATTTAACGTATTTATATGTATTTATGGCATTCTTTCAGTGTTTGGCAGTTATTGTTTTTGGTATTGAGTATATTATCGGACGTTATCGCCGTCCAAGACAATAAAAGGTAAAAATCCATTAACTTAAAAAAATGTGAGTCATTAATATGAGTGCAGTCGGCTTAATGAATTCGATCACTTGGATTGTCTATCATTCACAAAATTTAACGTCAATTTACTTCAATCAAATATTTTATCAACTAACAGCTTACACAATTTGTCGGTGTGTAATCAATTTTTTGACTATCGGCTGTTTATTCCATATTAATATCTATCAAAGTAACCGCTTATAAAATTTTTGTAAAATCAATTAAAAATTAGAAAAATTGTGATTAATTAATAAAAATCAAAAATAATATGAAAATACATTTTTTAATCATTTCTTCATTCCTATGTTATAAATATTATCGTTATTAATTTTTTTTAGTTGTTGTTACTATGTGAAGTTTTTTTTTTCTGCTGATCGATTACTTTGAAAGTTATAATGGAGGGTCTAGGTATCAGTCACGTGAAAGAAGAAATGGAGATGCGTTAAACTAAAAGCACAAACATGTTACACTATTGATCGTATTATTTTTTGTCATTATATTTATGAGAATGGATCAAAAATATTTTTTTTTTTACTGTCAGCTTTGGAAAGGTAAGTATATGGTGAAAATATATAATCACCGAAATTTTGAGCTCAACAACTTAAGATTAAGTGGTCGCTCAATACTTTTTAAAAGCTTTGAAAAAAAAACAAAAAAAAAAAAAAAAAAATCGGGCATAAATTCTTTTTAAGGCAAACGCTACTATTTGAACAGAAAATTATTTTATAAGAATTCTGTCTTAGAATATCGGTTTCGAGGGGTTTCTATTCATTGTTATCTCAAAGCTAATAATTGCATCAAATTAATTCGACAGCGATTATATCATTAATTTGATGTTCAATTGATGGTTGTAAAGTTCGTTACTGCGAAGTGAACAGAAGTAAATCTAGCTTCGAAATATTCTTAGGTTATGAAGAAGAAGATAGTCATTATTGTGTCGGCGATAGTTTTTTTGTCAACGAACCGACTTCAATAAATTTATAAACTTTGAAAAAATATTTATAATAATTTACGAGTTATAAAATGCAGTATTAGTTTCTGTATAAATCAATACTGTTAGAAATAATTATTTAGCTCGAAGGCCATAGTCAGAAGCAAAAAGAACTATGGCAATCTGTCGAACTAAAAGCAAATACATGTAATACTATTGATCGTTACACATTTCAATTTGAATTTACTATTTAACTATTGCGTTTAGTGAATTTTAAAATATAAAATTTTTTTAATATTTAACACAGGTTCTATAGTAATCGAATGATATAGATGAATTTGGTCATTTTTCTACGGAAATAAACCTTCAAAATTGCGGCGTCAGCTCAAATAGCATATGGAAGAGTATTTTGCTATTGCTGATTCTTTTTCCTAATGGTCCAATTCGTTAATAGAAAATTAATAAAAATATATTTAACAATAAACAAAATTATTGAATACAGACCCAACTAACAAATGGCTTAGAGGGACCAGCATTTTATACAAGCTTACAAATAAATAAAAATAGGTCTATTATGGCCATTTTTTATTTCTAAAATCGCATCATTTTCATGAAAATATATATATTTAGTTTTGAGTATCTTATCGAACGTTGTCGCCTTCGAATACAATGAAAATAAAAATCTTATCCAAGCGTTTGTATCGTCAGGGTCTTTTAAGAATTTAAAATTTATGGTTGACACCATGCCCAAAGTATAACGTAAAAAAAAAAAAAAGAAAACACTGGTTTCACGTTACACAGCATCGACAGTGAGATCATACTTCTCATTAGCGGACGTGCTTTTGAATAGTTTAGATAACATTCAGTTCAACGGGAACCATTTATGTTAAGTCTTGAAAATAATTTATTTTATAAGTGTGGTGGATAATTTAATATAAATGACATTTTTTAAATAAATGAATTAAGTAAATGTATATAATAATCTAAGTTATAAACAAGAAAATTAATATATTAACTCTACGACATAAATGTAAGTAAAAAAAATAACTTTTAATTTTTTAAAAATAATAATAATTATCGGAGGGCCGGATAAATTAAGCACCTAAGCATTTCTTTTAATCGTAATTATAATTATTTTTAATCGACCTAAGGTGCAGAATTTTATTTACGTAAAAAGTTTTTTTTTATGAAATAAATTATATATTATTCAAGTTTTGTTTAAATGTTCGATCGATCTGTAAAAAAAATTGAAGAATTTTCATAAATAAGTGATTTAATTTTCTGATTAAAAAATATGATTTAAAATTATTTAAAATATTAAACCATTACAAATAATTTAAAATCGTTATTTTATGATTTGCTACAATTTTTTAGTATTTTTATTATTTAAAAATCTATGGGAAAAATTTACCATTTTGCTCGACCCCCCTATAAGTGAAATCCCAATGAAAAAAGATTTTATACAATTGTATAAAATTATATACGAAAAATGGCCCGATTCAATTGTATACAACTGTATAGAAATTGTATACAATTCTATACAAATTGTATACAAGTCTATATAATTATATACAATTTTATACAAATTATATACAATTCTATGTAATTATATAGAATTGTATAGAATTGTATAGAATTTGTATAGAATTGTATACAATTTCTATACAAATTGTATACAATTGGATCGGGCCATTTTTTCTATCCAATTATATATAGTCTATATATAATTATATATAGTTCATATATAATTGATATATAATTCTATACAATTGTATAAAATCTTTTTTCATCGGGATAGTAAAAAAATTTTTTATTCTCTTATATAATATATCAAAATATATTTATATTGATAATTATAATAATAGATTGATTGTTTTCGAATATAGATGGATAAAGTAATTAAAAAAGGAATTAATACATTTGTATTTACGACATGTTTTAAATTGTTAAATCAAAAAGAATGGAAAAAATCAAATGCCTTCAAAATAGAAAATGTTTCTGATATAGATTTTAATATTTCGGTTAAATTGGATAACAGTGAAAAATATATTATTGCCGCAGTATCAAAAAGTGGTGATGACAGCAGGCAGGCAGTTTCGATTATTAAATTAACTACAGTTAATGGGACGGTATCAACTCAGCGTATATTTGATTGGAAAACACATGTAGTTTTCAATGAAATCTTACTGCCCGTTAGTTTTGATGCATGTGGCGATGACAGAACTGAAAGCTTTAATATTCGCTCGTGCTTAATCGGCAAGAACTGGCACTATTATCATGTCACAATAGTTTGTTCAATAACCTGGCACGGATTCGTTGATGATTTGTATTTTCCAGATATGTGTAAACATATGAAAAATAATTATAAAAACACTGAATTCAGTGATATGGTAATTAAAGTTAAAGACACTGAATTTCCTGCTCACAAAAATATAATTGCTAACCAGAGTCCAGTGTTTTATAAGATGCTCACCACTAAAATGAAAGAATCTATAGAAAATTCAATTACCTTTGAGGATATTGACATTGATATCATGGAAGAATTACTTTTATTTTTTTACCAGGGTAAATTAGACAAAGCTGAAGTTGATGATAAAGTTGCATTGAAATTATTTGAATTTGCAGAAATGTACCAAATTGATAAATTGAAAAGTACTTGTGAATTTATAGTGATTAAAAATTTAACAATGTATTTAATGTTTATGAAGCAGGCAAAAATAACAATTCAGTGATATTGCAACAACATGCGATAGCATTTATTGGAATAAATGCCGAGGCCTTAATTTGGGAAGCAAAATAATTGCTCGCAAAAAGATAAGAGATGAATGCGCATCGACCAGGGTTCGAAACTTGCCGAGGGCAAAAATAATTTTTCACGAGTTCCTTTTTTTTTTATCAATATAATTAAGATATTTCTATATATGAAACTCAAATTTATATCTATATCATATATATATATTACTATTACTATATAAATTTGTTTACTTAATAAGTTTTTGATAAAATAAATTTTCTATCGCAAATATTGTTTATTTTTTCATAAAAAAATTTTAGTTTTAAAAAAAATGATAGTAAATTTTTTAAAATAATTGTCGAATTATTTAAACAAAATTACGATCTTTAAATTTTATTTCACGCCCTTATTTATTTATTTAGAAGAATTACTGCGGACTTTTTCTACAGATTTTGCCGTAAGGAATTCGCTGAAGGGTTTTTGTAGGGTGAGTTGCTTAAGACAATGCTACTAAAGACATAATACTATAATTTACTAAATTTAACCTTAAAAATGAGTAAAGTCATGTGGGGCAAGTGTGCGCAGTGGGTAAGAATTCGCAAACCCATGCATTTCAGTCCGAAATGAATGATTTTGCGCACACTTGCCCCACATGAATCTAATTACTAAACTAACACACATTCGTATAAAAAAAACTTATAATTTTATTAATAATTAAGTCAAAGTACAATCGATAACTTATAAATTATTCATTAGGAAATCCATAGACTTTCAAACTTCCAGCGTCGCGTTTTCGATCATAATTATCTTTATCATCGCAAGCGTACGCTAGCAAATACTGCTTCGGATGCCAAGCGACCGTGAAAGTAGCCGCTTCGACTGGAATATCTGCAACCTTTTCACCAGTTTCCACTTCCCCGATGTCGATAACCAGGTCCTCGGAAGCAGCGGCCAGTAGCTGGCCATCGTAGGAAAAGGAGATTGTCCTCACTGGCCAATCCAACCGCGAAAATGTCCTGAGGCAGCACAACTCATCCGCGTCCCAGAGCGAGACCAAAGCGTCCGCGGATCCTATTGCGAAGTAACGCCCGGTGGGGTCGAATTCGATGCAAATGCAAGTTCCAGGGTGGGCTTTGATGACGTGCAGTAACTCCAAGTCGGGGTAACTTAAAATATGGACGCAGCCTTGGCCATTTGTCAGGTAAAATGTGTCCGAGTCTTTGTTCCAAGAAATTTCGTTAACCTCAAAGTTGAATTGCTCTTCGGCGCGAATTTTCATGCATCGAGTGTCGATGAATGTCACGAGATCTTCTTTGTTACCGACAGCTATTGTGTTGCCGTCTGGGGACCAGGATATGTTGATATTTTCCCCCCGGGTGCTGATATTCGCGGTACATTTTTGGGAACGAGTGTCCCAAATACGAACTGTTTTGTCACCTGAGGCGGTTGAGAGGAGATCGGGGTTAGATGCGTGCCAACAGAGCTGATCGACACTTCCACCATGACCACGGAATGTCGTTTCTTGTTTCTTGTTGGCCAAACAATTTATTTATTAGAAATTTAAAACCTAATTTTGAAAATCGCACGGAATTTAAACTAATAGATTTTGAGGACAGAGCTTTGAATTTGAATTCTGACTAAAATATTGAAGGTACGACAAAAATGTACTGACATAATTTTGTAGAGAATTAAATTTCCTAAAAAAAAGGTATCTTTACTTTTCTCTCTAAATTTCATAGTTTCCCTAGAATTTTAATTTAAAGTAAATTTAAAAATTTATAAATATTTTTTTAATTTTCCCGCGCATTTTTGAAATTTATTTTGAAAATAGAATTCAAAATTTATTTTCAAATGTTTCTGCGATAAAAAACAATATTTTATACTTCTATGAAAGTTCTGTCAAATTTTAAATTTGAATTTTCCCGCGATTTAAATTTTTCCCGCCAAAAAACTTAACCTCCAAAATAAAACCAGAAAATAAATAAAACTTGTAATTAAAAAATAACAATTAATTTCACAATCAAAATTAAAAATTATAAATTACGCGGCAAAATTTAAAAAATTAATAAATTTAAAAATTAACCGGCTTCGGGATTCTAAAGAGCGAAAATTAAAGAAAAATTCCTGTGCGATTTTTCGGCAAATCAAATTTAAAAAATAATAATAATAATTAAAAATAATTACCAGTCGATCAGGTGATAATGAAAAAATACAAATGCATTTATCGAATGAACCAGATGCTAAATATTTTCCATCACAACTCCAACCTACACTGTGCACTTTTGCCGAATGTGTTTGTTGTTCTTTTATTTTATTGTGAGATTTAAAAAAATTTATCAAATCATCCACACGCGTACTGTTATTACTCGTCATTATTTATTTCTAATTACTGTTAATTAATTAATTAACTACTTAATTAACAAAAACGTAAAAAAAAAACTTTTTTTAAATTTTGTTTACAAATTTTAAGTTTGAGGTTAAAAAAAAAATTACTTGCGCATGCGCGGTAAAAAATTATTTACATGCGCAATTTAAAAGTTACCGACAATTGATAAATTTGTATACATTTGAAAATTGTAACTTGATATATTGTATATATTTGAAAATTGTAAATAAACATGTGAATTTTGAAATAAAAAATTTAAAAAATTAATTTGAATTTTATTTGATTTGAAGTGACAGGAAAAATAATTGAAAAAATGGAAAGTGCAGTAATTGAAAAATTTAATGGAGTTTATTTACTGTACTGTGAAAATGTAAAGTTTAAGGGACGTACGTATATAGGTTATACTGTTGATCCTGTAAGAAGATTGAAACGTCATAATGCGGGCTTTGATTTTGGTGGCGCGAAAAAAACGAGCAATAAAGGGCCCTGGTAATTTTAATTAATTAATTTACCACTTGATTAACTTATTCATTAATTAATTAGTTTCTCATTTTTTAACAGGAACATGGTTTTAATTATTCATGGCTTCCCTAATTCTCGATTGGCGCTCCGAGTAAGTACGCGGGAAATTTAAAAAATTTGAATTGTTTAAATTTTTAGCGATCATGGAAATTTATTTGCGGACTGGATTTAATAATTTTGGGGATCAGTTATTAATTATTTGGGTTTTGAATAGAAAATTTTGATGTTAATTAATTTTTAATCCGTAATTAGATTTCGGGTAATTTAATTTTTTGTACTTTGAAAAAAGAATAGAGAAGAAGGCGGCAGTTTAATTTTAAATTAACGCGGATCTATTGGAGATACAGTAAAAATGCACTGAGACATTTTTGTAGGAAATTAAATTCTCTACAAAAAATGTCTCTTATAATTTTTCATTCAATTCAATAGTTTACGCTTAATTACAATTTTAAGTTCTGCGATCAATTTTTTTTTTTTTATTTAAATTTAAAAATTAGATTTCTAAAACTTAAAATTTAAATACTGGCTTATCTATTAAAAATATGACAAAAATGTACTGATACATTTTTGTAGGAAATTAAATTTTCTACAAAAAATGTCTCTTATAATTTTTCATAAAATTCATTAGTTTACGCGTAATTACAATTTTAAGTGCCGCGGTCAATTTTTTAAATTTAAATTTGAAAATTAAATTTCTGACACTTAAAATTTAAATACTGGCTTATCTATCAAAAATATGACAAAAATGCACTGAGACATTTTTGTAGGAAATTAAATTCTCTATAAAAAATGTCTCTTATAATTTTTCATTAAATTCAATATTTTACGCGTAATTACATTTTTAAGTCTAGTAAAAATTTTTCATATTTTTTTTTACTCACTAAATAAATAAATTGATTCATTATTTTTATTAATTACAGTTTGAATGGGCGTGGCAGCATTTGGATCTTAGTCTGCACACTCGTCACTTGTCAAAAAAAAAATCAAATCAAACTCAAGTTAATTATTTGATAACTTCAGTAGCGGAAATGCTAAAAGTCTCTCCCTGGTTTCGACTCCCGCTGACAATTCAATGGCTCGATTTAAAATTTTCAAGTGACTATTTATTGAAACTCAAATTTCCCCAGCACATGAATATTCAGTACGGAGCAATTGAGGCCAGAAAAATAGGATGGGTCGAAAAACAAATGAAGAAAAAAAATAAAATAAATGGAGATCAAGATAAAATTGATGATTTAGAGGAAATTAATTGTATCAGTAATTTTAGTAATTGTTATCTATGTAAAAAAAATGTCGACGTTAATGACAGAGTTGAGTGTGTGTATAAAAATTGTAAATTAATTAGTCATATTATTTGTTTAGGAAATTCATTTACAAAAAAAGATAAAAAAATTCTTCCTATAAATGGAATTTGTCCATCGTGTGATAGATTAGTTCTGTGGGGTGACATTGTTAGAAAAAAATTAGGATGTTATGTTAGTATCGATTAATTAATACGAACTTACTAATTGATTAATTTAATTTTTGATATTTTTATTTTTTTGGAGTTTTTTTGAATTTCTGACTCAAGTTATTGAAATAGAGTAAAAATGTACTGAGATAATTTTGTAGAGAATTTAATTCTGAACAAAAAAAGTCCTCATCAATTTTCTGATAAATTTGAAACTTGAGGCAGAATTTTTAATTTAAATTATAAACTTTTTTCCTGCTGGTGGAAATTTAAATTTCCCGCGGCTTTAAATCCCAATTGTGGATTAAATAATAGAGATACAAAAAGTATGTAAGATACCTTTTTTGTAGGAAATTTAATTTTGAACAAAAAAGTCCTGATCGATTTTTTGATAAATTTGAATCTTTAGGCAGAATTTTGATTTTCAATTATAAAGTTTTTTTCTGCTGGTAGAAATTTAAATTTCCCGCGGCTTTAAATCCCAATTGTGGATTAAATGTTGGAGATACAGAAAAAATGTAAGAGATCTTTTTTGTAGGGAATTTAATTCTGAACAAAAAAAGTCCTAATCAATTTTCTGATAAATTTGATAGTTTCGTCAGTACAGAATTTTTAAGTTCATACTCTGAGTCATACAAAATTGTAAATTATAATTCTTATTTTAATTAATTTAATTACTGTAATTATTTTTGAAAAGATTATCAATTTTTTTTTTTGTAATTAATTTTTATAATTTAGTATTCATTTATTTATTTTTTGATTAATTAAATAAAATTATTCCATTTAAATTTCGTAATTTAAACATTTTAAATTTTCCCGCCACCGCCATTTCAAATACCGAAGCCAAATTAAATTTAAAAAAACAAAAATAAATTTATTTGAATTTCCTATCAATAAAAAACTTATAGAAAAAATAAAAAACTTTTTTTCAAAATTTAAAAATCCATAATTAATTAATAATTTTAATTAATTCAGTTCCTCATTTGATTTGCAACAAAAAAAAAGTTAACTTGCCAAGTGAACTTCCGGCCATGTTTCTTTTACGGCATTTTCCTGATCACAAGGTAACGTGGTTTTAATTCCACTCCTTTTTTTTATTTATTATTATCAATAAACAATAAAAATAAATTGCAAAGTAAATTTTTAATTACTCAAATTAATTAGTAATTTAAAAACTGCAGTAATTTCCTTGGAATTGAATACTAAAATTATTTTTTTTAACCACATGTCATTGCAATTTTAACCTCAAAAATTTACTGTAATTTTTTCTATTTATTTTATTGATAATAAAAATTTTATACTGCGTAATTAATAATAGAAATAATTTTAATCAGTGACTTATTGATTAATTAATTAATTATATTTTTTTATTTTTCAAGGAATAGAAAAAAATAAAAATGCAATTATTTATTCACGGACAGGAGACACTCGTCCTTGAGTGCCAGGACAATGAGACGATTGCAAATCTTAAGGTAGTAAATTATTTTTTAAATAATTTTACTAGTTGATAATTTTTTTTCCCGCAAAAAAATTTTATTTGTGGTTTTTAAAAAAATCATGAGTGTGAATGCAGCAGACATCAGAGAAATTTAAAATTATAAGTAAATCAAGTACGATATGACAATAAAGTTAGCAGACATTTAACAATTTTTAGATTTTTTTTTAACAAAGACATGAATATTAAAAAAAATTTTGAAAAATTGCACGTATAGTTTATCAAATTTTCGACTTGTGCATTTTTTTAGAAATATTTTTTTTTTCATTATTTATCTGTTAAAAAATTTTTTTTAATTTCAAATGTCTGCCAACTTTACTATCATAGTACGATCCTGAAGTTAACAGATTATTAAAAATTTTTGGATTTTGTTTTTAGCAAAAAAATTAAAAAAAAAAGAAAATTGAAAAATGCACATGTAGAAAATTTAAAAATCTACAGGTGCAGTTTTTGAAAATATTTTTAATTTAATAATTTATCGCTAAAAAAAAAATTCAAAAATGATAAGACGTCAGTTCACTATGAGTGTGAATGTAGCAGACATCAGACAAATTTTTAATTATAAATAAATAGAGTAAATAATTAATAAAATTAAATTTTAAAAAATGCGCGTCTAAAAAATTCAAATATTAATAAGTGCATTTTTTTTTATTTTATTTTATTAATTATTTACTCTATTTATTTATGATTTTCAATTTGTCTGATGTCTGCTACATTCACACTCATCAGTTCAGTTCAAAATCATAATCAAGTAATGATACTGAAATTAGCCATGATACTGAAATTAGCAGACGTCTAATGATTTTTGGATTTTTTTTTAGACGATAAAACATAAAAAAAAATTTTTGAAAAAATTGCACCTGTAGTTTTTTAAATTTTCTACGTCTGCATGTTTTTATTTTATTTTTTTGCAATTGATTTGTTGAAATACAAAAATTCAAAATTTTTAAATGTCTGCTAACTTCAGGATCATAAATTAGCCAACGTCTAAAAATTTTTGGATTTAAAAAAAACGATAAATTAGAAAAAAAAAAATATTTAAAAAAATGCACTTGTCTGTTAAATTTTCTACATGTACATATTTTTATTTTATTTTTTTATTCAAATTTAATTGTTCAAAAAAGAAATCAAAAAATTTTTAATTGTCTGCTGACTTCAGTATTATAATCAAGTGAAGATTTTTTTTAAATTATTTATAATTTCAAATTTGTCTGATGTCTGCTGCATTCACTCATGAAAAATTTCATGATCCTGAAGTTAGCAGACACTTGAAGAATTTTCGGATTTTTTTTTCAACAAATAAATTACAAAAAATAACAAATTAAGAATATGCGCATGTAGAAAATTAAAAAAACTACAAGTAAAATTTTTTCAAATATTTTTTTTTAAAATTAATCGTTAAAAAAAAAATCTAAAAATTATTAGACGTCGGCTAACTACAGTATCATAAAAATTTATCGGTAACATAAAATTATTTGATTATAATTATAAATTATTCAGTAATTAATTTTGTAATGATTTGATTTAAATTTATGATCCTGAAGTTGGCAGACAGTAGAAAATTTTCGAATTTTTGTTTCAACGACTTAATTTAAAAAAAAAATAAAAATAAAAATATGCACATGTAGAAAATTAAAAAAACTATGGGTGCAATTTTTTAAAATATTTTTTTTTAATAATTTATTGTTTAAAAAAAAATCCACAAATTATTAGACGTCGGCTAACTTCAGTATCATTTAAATTTTACTGTTGAAAATTTAAATTGAGTTTTAGAAATAAAATAAAAAATGATGCATTAAATTGATAACCTGGATTATGATAATAATAATTTCAGTAAGAGCATTAATGCAAAATTAAAGTTAGATATCAGGATAATTATAGATTATTTAATTAATCTATGAGTCTATCATTGATCTAATACAATTAATTTATTAATTTTTTAATTATTCAAGTTTTCAATTAATTTTAGTTTAAAATTTAATCAAAATTTTGTTTATAATTTAAATTAAAAGTGGCGCGTAAAATTTAAATTTCAAAAAATTCTACTTTTTTTTTTTTTAATTACAAGTTAATCATTTCCAATAAAAATTAATTTTTTAAAATGTCATTAAATTTGGCGGGTAAAATTTAAATTTTTTTAAATTTTGCGCCTAAAATTTGAATTTCAAAAACTTCTGTTTTTTTTTTTTTACTTACAAACTGATGACTTTTAATTTGTTTAAAATTTGAATAAATTTCGCGCGTAAAATTAAAATTAAAAAAAAATTCTTATACTTTAAATAATTATAATAAACTTGTAATTAATTTTACTAATTATTATTATTTTTTTATTAAATTAATAGGCTAAGATTTTGGAAGCTGGTAAATTTGAATCAGCTGAATTTACATTGCACTGCAATGGCAGTCTACTGACTGAAGAAACCATAATCAGCGATTTACCATCAAAGGATTTGGACTTCAATGTTCCACTTCTCGGAGGTAAATTATTTAATTTATTAATTACAATAATTAATTTTTCTAATCTTGAATTTTTTTTATGAAAAGAAAAAAATTTTTTGAGTCTTGAATTATTTATAATTTTTACTAATAAACTTCTTAATTTTTTGTTTAATAGGTAAAGTTCACGGTTCATTGGCTCGTGCTGGTAAAGTAAAGGGACAAACACCAAAGGTAATTAACTTTAATTTTGGTAATTAATTAAAACGCTAAATGATCTAAGCTGTACTTGGTAAAAAAAAAATTCTCTAAGTGCAGTAAGAAATTAGCGTGATAGTAAATGACAATTTAAAGTGAAGTCTTGATTAATTAATAAACTTGGCTTTTCATAAATATGTTACATTAATTAATTAATTAAAAAAAAAATTATTTTTCTTTATTAAATTTCAATTTTTATCGATTTTTGCGGACTTGTTAGTTTTGAGTTGAGATTGTGAGGCTAGTATTGAAAATAGAGTAAAAATGTACTGAGATAAATTTGTAGAGAATTTAATTATCTACAAAAAATATCTGAGGCACTTTTATGTAGGAGTAATATTTTGAGTGTAATTGTAATTTTTACAAAATTTCATAGAAAAATTTTAAGCAGATTTTGAAATTTGAACTTTAAATTTAAAATTGCGGTTGTAGTTTTGAAGATACGGTAAAAATGTACTGAGATAAAATTGTAGAGAATTAAATTATCTACAAAAAATGTTTAAGGCACTTTTATGTAGGAGTAGTAGTTTAAGTGTAATTGTAATTTTTACAAAATTTCATGGAAAAATTTTAAGCAGTTTTTGAAATTTAAACTTTAAATTTAAAATTGAGGGTGTAGTTTTGAAGATACGGTAAAAATGTACTGAGATAAAATTGTAGAGAATTCAATTATCTACAAAAAATGTCTGCGGCACTTTTATGTAGGAGTAGTAGTTTAAGTCTAATTGCAATTTTTACAAATTTTCACGGAAAAATTGTTAGCAGTTTTTGAAATTTAAACTTTAAATTTAAAATTGGGGGTGTAGTTTTAAAGATACGGTAAAAATGTACTGAGATAAAATTGTAGAGAATTAAATTCTGTATAAAAAAGACTCTTATCATTTTTTTGATAAGTTTATTAGTTAAGACGTAATTTGAAATCCAAGTGATTTTTTGGTAACGAGTGAATTTAATTAATTAATTAAATAATCGGATTATTTTTAATTGGAATTTTTTTTTTTGTTCAGGTTGAGAAACAAGAAAAATCGAAGAAGAAAACTGGACGTGCTAAGAGACGTATTCAATACAACCGTCGCTTCGTGACTGTTGTACCAACTTTCGGACGTCGTCGTGGACCAAATGCCAACCCCAACACATAAATATAATTATTATTATTAAAATTGGCTTAACAATTATAATTTTTTTTGCTAAGCTATGAAAATAAAATAAACATTTTAAAAAAATATTTTTTTTAATCATTTTAATTTACCATTCAAATTACGATAACTTTTTAATTGAATATCGCATGAAATATATAAGATAATTATATGTTTAAGGAGGTCGTTGGAAAGGAAATTTGATTTCCTACAATTTTTGACTCTTCATAAATTTTCGTAGGGCCAACGGTTTAAAAGTTACAGCCTTTTAAAAAATATTTTTAAGAAAATTTAATTAATTCATTGGAGTTGTGATTTTAATTGGTGATATCTTCAAAAATATGAGAGATAAATATATGTTATATATGTTGATTGGAAAGGAAATTTAATTTCCTACAATTTTTGACTCTTTATAAATTTTTGTAGGACCGACGGTTTAAAAGTTACAGCCGTTTTAAAAAATTCGAATTATTTCCACCGAAATTTAATCGCTGGTCATATAAATTTATGATTTGAAATCTATGATAAATAAAAGTATGATTTCATCTATTTAATGATCGCAATGACGATAACTAATTACAAAAAAGATTTTTATTTGCGACAGCAATAACAGGAAGTAGAAAAAAAATTAATAAACGAAATATTTGTAAGTACTTGCTACAGTAATTGTAAGTTTCGTAAGAAATTAACGACAAGACTGATAAGAATAGGATCTAATTGAGTAATAATACCGAGTGTAAATTAATAAAAGATTGTTTTTATTTATCAAGTGGTTACGGAATTTTTTCGCGGGAACCAGAAAAAAAGAGGAATTATTTTTATCGAACTCTCTCGCGGTTCGACCTCGTGAATTTATCGTAGTCCACTTAATTTTCTAAAAAAAAGTCTTATAAAATTTTATCATTGCTATTGTTATCATAAAATAGATGAAATCATACTTTTATTTGTCTGGAATTTCGAGTTATAAATTTATATAATGAGTAATTGCGGTAATAAAATTTTTATGGGAATATTGTTCAATTTTTCAAACGGCTGTAACTCTTGAACCGTCGGTCCTACGAAAATTTATAAAGAGTCAAAATTTGTAGGAAATTTAATTTCCTTTCCAATGAACATATACAACATATATTTTTTTTTCATATTTTCCAAGATATCGATAACTTGAATCACAACTCCAATAAATCAACAAAATTTTTCTAAAAATAGTTTTTAATTTTTTAAAACGGCTGTAACTTTTGAACCGTCGGTCCCACGAAAATTTATAAAGAATCAAAAATTGTAGGAAATTAAATTTCCTTTCCAACGAACATATATGACATATATTTATCTCTCATATTTTCCAAGCTATCGATCTTAAATCACAACTCCAATAAATCAATCAAATTTTCCTAAAAATATTTTTTAAAACGGCTGTAACTTTTGAACCATCGGTCTTACGAAAATTTATAATGAATCAAAAATTGTAGGAAATTAAATTTCCTTTCTAACTAACATATATTACATATATTTATTTTTCATATTTTCCAAGATATTGATCCTGAATCACAACTCCAATAAATTAATCAAATTTTTCTAAAAATATTTTTTAATTTTTTAAAACGACTGTAACTTTTGAACCATCGGTCCTACGAAAATTTATAAAGAATCAAAATTTGTAGGAAATTAAATTTCCTTTCCAACGAACATATACAACATATATTTATCTCTCATATTTTTAGGACATCAACAATTAAAGTCTCAACTCCAATAAATTAATTAAATTTTCTTAAAAATATTTTTAAAACGGCTGTAACTTTTGAACCGTCGGTCCTACGGAAATTTATGAAGAATCCAAAATTGTAGGAAATTAAATTCCCTTTCCAAAGATCATACACAACATATATTTATCTCTCTTATATTCCAAGATATCCCTCATTGAATTTAAACGCATAGTAAATTTTCAAAAAATTGTTACTATTTTTATTTATTAACCAGTTAAATTTTTATCTCTTAAAAATTTCTATAAATAATTTTCAAAAAAAAAAAAAAAAAACCCAGCATTTAATGATTCCCGAGCCAATTAAATATATTTATCTATATATAAGGAAAAAAAAATAAATCTGTTAATCTATTTTTGATCGCGCCCGCGTATCGACCGCGAAATTAACAAAAAAAAAATGTTTCTCAAAAGTATAATTATTTTTATATTAGTATCGTCAATATATGCAAATTTATTAAGACTTCCAGATATACATGACATAAAGTCGATTAAAAAATATATCGATACTTTTATTTATCAAGTGGACTTCAAGTACCAGCTGACAACTCAATCTCTCGTCAATTCAAATTTAAATGGAACCGAGAAAATAAAATTTTTTTTAAAAAGTGTTTCTGAAATGATTACTGGTATAAAATTTATGTCGCTCCGTATGTCCGAGTATGTATTGCCGTGGGATGAATATCATAATTTATTAATCAAGTACATACATACGCGCAGGAGTAATGAGTTGATAAGTTTGAATTATTTGAATTCAAAAGTTTACATTTTTTACGCATCTGTTGTTTATTTTTATCACCAACTTCCTAATGTTTTTTTAAAAAATGACGATACAGGGGTTGTTAATGTCGATAATTATTGTAAGTATGTTACTGTGTTGATGGATAATAAATTGTTGTTTGGACCAGAGGAATTTTACGAGGACAGCGCGAAGGACTTGAGAGCTTACATGGAAGAAATTTGGAAATATTGGGAGGTATGATATTTTTGTTTGTTTATCGTTAGTTTGTGGCCGAAGGGTTGGGTTTAGGGGAAAATGTTATCAGAAGTAATTTTTAGAGAATTTAAAGAGCTACAAAAAGTGTCATAAGTAATTTTTATGTATCTTTGATAGTTTAGTAGTTATTTGTATTTTAAAGTTTAAAAATGGAAATCTTAAGTTTGAAAAGTAATTACGGGTATGAATCTTCTAGACAATTCTGACGGCTGGAAAATTATCTAGATTTGTTTTTTATAACTTCTAGAATCTTGAACTAGAGGTTAATGATCTGGAAAATTCTGAAGAGTCAAAAATCTTCTAGAATTTAAAAATTAACTTAAAAAATCTCCTAGAAAGTTTAAAGACTAAAAAATTTCATAGAATAGTTTTCTATAACTTCTAGAATCTTCAAATGCTTGAATAATTAATTAAATAATTGGGAAGAGTTAAAAATCTTCTAGAAAATTTTTTTCAGCTTGAAAAGTAATTAGGGGTATGTTTCTTCTAGACAATTCTGAAGACTGAAAAATTATCTAGATTTGTTTTTTATAACTTGTAGAATCTTAGACTAGATGTTAATAATCTCCTGGAAAATTCTGAAGAGTTAAAAATCTTCTAGAATTTTAAAATTAACTTAAATAATCTCCTAGAAAGTTCTAGGGACTAAAAAAATTTCATAGAATAGTTTTCTATAACTTCTAGAATCTTCAAATGCTTGAATAATTAACTAGATAAATGGGAAGAGTTAAAAATCTTCTAGAAAATTTTTTGCAGCTTGAAAAGTAATTATGGGTATGAATCTTCTAGACAATTCTGAAGACTAGAAAATGATCTAGATATATGTTTTTTATAACTTCTAGAATCTTAGACTAGATGTTAATAATCTCCTGGAAAATTCTGAAGAGTTAAAAATCTTCTAGAATTTTAAAATTAACTTAAATGATCTCCTAGAAAGTTTAAAGGCTGAAAAAAATTTCATAGAATAGTTTTCTATAACTTCTAGTATCTTCAAATGCTTAATTAATTTCCTAGATAATTCGGAAGAGTTAAAAGTCTCCTAGAAAATATTCTCTAGTCTAAAAGTTCAAACATAATCTTCTAGAATATTACGTAAAGTAAAAAATTTTCTAGAAAATAAAGCAAATTTTTGATTCTCTACAAAATTTTGTTTAGTTCATAGAATCTTCAAAATAAAAAATTATCTAGAACATTTTGAAGGATAATGAATTTTCTAGGAATTCTTTCGTAACTTCTAGAATTTCCATATAAACTAATAATCGTCTAGAAAAATTTTTAATTCTCTAGAAAATTTTTGTTAACTTCTCGAATCTCAAAAAGAACTTAAATGATCTTCTAGAAAGTGTCGAAAGTTTCCATAATTCTCTAGAAAAATTTATTTTGACTTCTGGAATCTCAAAAAAATCTAGATTATTAATGAAATTCTTATATTTCTAATAAATTTTTTTCAAGTTCTGTAATCTATGACTTTTAACAAAAATTCTAGAACGAACTTGATCACAATTTTTGCGGCTCAACGCCTTCATTACGCCACGGCTTGTACATGTACTTTGAATTCATTATGAAAACAAATTTACGCAGATTTATCGTCTCATACCTTGGAACTGCGTTGTGCAAACGCGATACAAGTAATATTTGAAAATATTTAACCCTCATTAATTATTAATTAAAAATATGAAAAAATTCCAGCGTCGAATTTTAATGAAACGAATGAAATAACTTCGAGGTTTCTTAATGAATCAGTAAATTACATCGAATTAATTGGGAAGTCCCTTCACAAATTGACGCATTATTTGTACGCATGTCCACAAAAAGCCGAAGAAAAAAGTTATTGTTTATTTATTGTATGATTAATTTTCGATATTTTCACAAATTAATTAACTTATTTGTTATTTAGAAAATGATACTTTGAATATTCAATTGGAAGGTATGATTCGGATGAGAATAATTGAGGAAAGAAGTCTAAGTAGCTCTAATAGACCTTGTCGTCATAATTGTGATCTCAAGAGTATTGGAGATAAATTTAAAAATACAGAGTGTCCAAAAGCTATTGACTGTCGATATGTATCGAGTGGTTTCGATATTTGTCATGAGGTAACAAAATATCCTATTAAAAATCAAAAATTTTCAATGCGTTAAAATTTTGCATTTTGGCGAATTTCGATTTTTGACACTAAAACGTTAATTTTCTGTGAGAAACAAAATTATTGGCTTCGAACCGACTCTGGGTAATCGAGATCTGAACAGCTATTGACATTTCGGGGCCTTGGGAAATTATTCTGAATGTTTTTGAACCGTTTTACGCGCGCGCGACGCGAATCCGTTTGCGAAAATTTTCAAACTTTTTGTGTAATCGAAAACCGAAAACCGGGTGTGGGTCAATCGAAGGGGTCTATTGCAACATAGATCTGGTATATCACCGAACTCGATCGGTCGAGTAGATTCTGAGTTATTCCACCCGGAAAAATTTGGGAAAAAGCGTTTTTTGGGGATAACTCGAAAACTACTTGTCAGATTGGTTTAAAAATTGGCTGAGATTTGAAGGCTAATAAGCTCTTTCGACTCCTACGAGAATTGTTGAAATCTGTTGTGTTCGTCCAAAGATATCGGTACCGCAAAATTTTGAAAATAGCCTACTTTTGGTGTTTTCGCGAATGGTTAATAACTGAGGCATCCAATGGGTTTAAAAATTGGGTCAGATGTTCTTAATATCGAGTTTCGTTGATTCCTACCAGCGCCATTAGAATCAGTTGTCCCGTTTCCCAGAAATCGGTAACGGAAAATTTGAAAATTGAAAATTTTTTTGAATTATTCATAATCTACTTGTCTAATGTACTTCGAAAGTAATTAAATTTACTATCAACTTATTTGTACTCTAGAAAAACAGTTCAAGAAGATATGAATGGATTAAAGATTACGATGGTAACATATACGGTAAAAGTATGAGTCTTAAAAAAAATAATATATGTCAAGGAAAAATTACAAAAGTCAACAGTGAGTTTCTGTGGTACAACGGGTATTATTGTGATTACTGTATTTGTACATGTGTGGAAAAACCCAAGCGTTCAGATCATATTATCACGGCGATAAGCTTCCGGGATCAAATCTCAGATATTTATAATGATCGGTTACTATTATTATTATTATTATTATTATTATTATTATTATTTGAATATTATTAATTATTAGTCATATTCGAAAAATATTTTAATAAAATTATAGGGTAGTCACGGGTATAAGATTTGTTAGAAATGATCGTTTGATACACCTTCAAATACAAGAAGGACTTTTGTTGCCATATGGTAAAATTAGCACGACAAGATGGCGGCCGCTTGAACGATTTGAGTTCAATGAAATGGAGGGTAGATATTATCTCGTTTCTGAAAGAGAAAGCGAGTTAGGTAGAACAGTAGAATATTTGCCAATGAGACTGGGAAGTGACTACGGACATGCGGAAACCGTTAACTTGGATGACGTAAAGGCTCCAGACTATCACGTGGTCACGGGAGTAAGATGTAGATTCACCTGGGACTCAATTTGGTCACCAAAACGGAAACGTGGACCCATTGAAATGCAGATACGAGTGACGAAGTTGGATTTTGTCGAAGGCCGGCTACTTAATCACAATAATTCTTGGTGGATTACTCCAGATTATAAAACTTTGAGGTTAGATTTTGAATCTCGGGCACAGATACTTAAGTTGTGGGATAATTAATGTCGTTATTTGCAGAGGTGAGTTGGTACTAGAGAACCCAGACGACCCGAGGAATGCCCCGGAAGAAGGGGGAAGTGTGATGACAGCCACGAGTGTGCGATTCCGCGCTTCTGATTGGAGGAAAGACGCTGGACAGTCGACGGTTCCCTTTTTTGATGGAAGGGATACGAGCTTTACACCCGCAGCTCCTCTCCAGGGCCTTGGACTCTTCCACCTTTGGCACAAAGGCTCCGGTGGCTATTTAGCCTTCCGGATATTTGACTTCGACATGTCTCCATTGTTTAATTCTCAATTCGCTGACTCTAATTCATAATGCATCCAAATTAAACCTTCTTTCCTTTTTATGAATCCCCATGAATTTCTATAGATTAGGACTTGATTCTTATAAATTGTTAATGAAATGGAATTGATTCCTGCAAATTTCCATGGATTCCTATGGATTTTCATTGATTCTTATGGCTTTTGAAATCGATTCCTGTTAATTTTTATCAATTTTTCTGAATTCTTACGGGTTCGGAATTGATTCTTACAAATTTCCGTGGGTTCCTATGAATTTTCATTGATTCTTATGGCTTTTGAAATCGATTCCTGTTAATTTTTATCAATTTTTCTGAATTCTTACGGGTTCGGAATTGATTCTTACAAATTTCCGTGGGTTCCTATGAATTTTCATTGATTCTTATGGCTTTTGAAATCGATTCCTGTTAATTTTTATCAATTTTTCTGAATTCTTACGGGTTCGGAATTGATTCTTACAAATTTCCGTGGGTTCCTATGAATTTTCATTGATTCTTATGGCTTTTGAAATCGATTCCTGTTAATTTTTATAAATTTTTCTGAATTCTTATGGATTTAGAATTGATTCCTATAAATTTCCATGGATTTCTATGGATTTTCATTGATTCTTATGGCTTTTGAAATCGATTCCTGTTAATTTTTATCAATTTTTCTAAATTCTTACGGATTTGAAATTGATTCCTATAAATTTCCATGGGTTCCTATGGATTTTTATTGATTCTTATGGCTTTTGAAATTGATTCCTATTAATTTTCATCAATTTTCCTGAATACTTATGGATTTAGAATTGATTTCTATAAATTTTCATGGATTCCTATGGTTTTTTATTGATTCTTATGGCTTTTGAAATCGATTCCTGTTGATTTTTATCAATTTTTCTAAATTCTTATGCATTTAGAATTGATTCCTATAAATTTCCATGGATTTCTATGGATTTTTATTGATTCTTATGGCTTTTGAAATTGATTCCTGTTAATTTTCATCAATTTTTCTAAATTCTTACGGATTTGAAATTGATTCCTATAAATTTCCATGGGTTCCTATGGATTTTTATTGATTCTTATGACTTTTGAGATTGATTCCTATAAATTTCCATGGGTTTCTATGGATTTTCATTGATTCTTATGGCTTTTGAAATCGATTCCTATTCATTTTTATCAATTTTTCTAAATTATTACGGATTTGAAATTGATTCCTATAAATTTCCATGGATTCCTATGGATTTTTATTGATTCTTATGGCTTTTGGAATTGATTCCTATGAATTCCCATGGATATTTATGGATTTTCATGGATATCAAATTGAATCCCGTAGATTCTCATGGATTCTTAATGATTCAAAATATATTTCCATGGGGTCCCATAAATATTTTTAAAAATTCCTCCAAATCTACACAACTAAAATTCTAAAGAATCAATTCTTCACCCCAATCCCTCACCCGAACTCACCTTCACGTAAAAAAACCCAAACAAACACCCAAATCCCTCACGTATTTCCCAAATCCTAAATTTAATTCCTGAATCTTTAATAAAACTTTTCATCTCCCATCTAACGCAGATTATTTTCGCAAACGTCTCATCCTTATCGCACCGCATTCCATACACCCAGCAATCAGAAATGCAAACAAGCGAAAAAAACTAACCAACTTAAATAAAGTAATCTAAAAAAATAAATCATTATAAAATATAACTCTTGTTGTTAATTATTTTAATCCTCTATTTACCCTAGTAATTAAATTTTTTTATCACTTCCACGAAATCATCGCGTATAAAGAGTCGGGCTGCTAATTCAATTCATCAGTCGGTTACAATTTGTTTAATTTAGTTCGCTCTAATTTTAAAAATTTCAAATAAAATGGCGGCGTTTAAATTCATATTTATTTTACTTTTTGTAATAAAAAATACCCAGGGATTTATGGAAGAAATATTTGCCGGCATAGACTCGGGTTATTATATGATGAATAATATAGATTATATAGAATCAATATTAAGAAGTAATTGTGTGTACGATTATCATCAGGCAGCGATAATCGAAAGACGGTTCGCGGTTGTAAATACTTTGAAAGAAATGAGCAAACTAATGAATGAGTTCAAATCTAACAATGGAACGGAAAAATTTTATTGGAAATCGACCATCGAAAAACTTGACTCTTTCGAGTATTCTTCAGAGCTGACTAACATGATGCAGAAAATAAGCAACTACTGGAAGGTGCTGGATAAGTCCTCGGCGGTAAATTATTATGAGGGAAGTTCTGTGCTGTTTGGATGGGGGCCTTGTAATAACGTGGACGTAAAACTTGATTGGAAGTCAATAGTGGACGCGGAATTGTGCAATGGAGATATCAATGCAATTTATGCTGCATTTATAAAAGCTATTGAAAACAAAATTAAGGTAAAAATGGGAATTAATGGCGGTGATTTTATACAAGTTTTGGGGAGTTTGATTGGGCGCGGTAGGGAATTACTGGGTTGGGTTGTTACTGATGATTTATTTAATGATTTTTGAGCTCACTACTGTATTCGTGACCCGATTTCCGCGAGTTTGAGTACCCACATCGATATGTTTGGGTGACGTTAAAATTTTTTTTGTTTTATGGGTTTTCCGGGTGGGAAATTTATTTTTTCTTTGGTTTTTGTAAATAAATAGAACAGGGCGGTAGATTATGATGGCGCGAGTTGAATGAGTACACACATCGTCATATTTCGGTGGGTATGTTAATCAATCGGAGGATTAATGATTTATTAATCAATTAATTAATTAACGATTTTACGTAATGGATCGTTGGCGCTCATTGTACGTGTGATTTTTTAAATTACTAGAGGTTGTTTTTAAAAAATTTTTAATACTAATTCAAAAATCATTTTTTCGAATTTTCGGTTCTCAAAATCGGCCGCAATTACCTCGAAGTAATATATCGATGTGGGTACTCATTTTACAGGAAATTTCATCAGCAACAAGAATATCATACTAGTTTTTCGAAAAAAATTCTCAAACTCCCAAAACTTGAGTATTTTCTCTGCTGCGTTTTTACAAATTTCTCATAATTTTCAAATTTATTTCCATTTCCAGAAATATGCCAGTAAAATAAATATATGTGAAATAAAAACAACGTTGAAAGAAGAGATGGTTGCATTTTTCCAACAAGGAATAAAAGCTCACTTCCAAAGATTTATTTTGGCCGTCTTCGAACTCTTCGTTAATTTACAATGTAGAGAATGTATGTATTTTCAATCACATCTTCCATTACTTCCTCAGTATTCAAAGTAATTAATAAATTTTTTATTCATAGCCTGCATCAGCAACGAGATCGCAGGACTGAAACAACAATTAATGAAAACTATTCACGATTATCAAGAGTTGCGAAAAAAAACTGAGGCAGGTTTCGCGCAGTTCATTAAAAAATGTCAAGTGCCAAAACCCACACCTTGCCCTCAACCTACACCTTGCCCTCAACCTCTACCCTGTCCTCAACCTCTACCCTGCTTTCAACCCTACCTCTGTTTTCAACCTCACCTCTGCCTGGAATCTGAACCTGCCCCCAACTTCATCTCTGCCCGCCGTAGATTTCCATCCATTTCTATGGATTTTCATCGGTTTTTCAATCAATTCCTATAAATTCCCACTAATTATTGTAAGTCATTACAGATTCGCATGGATTTTAAAATGACTCCTATGAATTCCCATGGATGTTTATTAGAGTGATCCATTTTTCGAGCCTCTTATAGAAATTTGTTGGTATAAGATGTTTTAAGAAGCCTCTCCAAAAATCAGCTTAATAAAAAATTATCAATAGGTCGCTCACGAATTTTGAAAATATCAAAAATGATCAAAATTTTCAGCCCAAAATTAAAATATTCAAACGGCGCTCAAAAATTTTGAATATTAACTGATAATATGTAATTAATACTTTGAATTAGTTTTTGGATTTTTGAATAACTCAATTATTTTTATTTCACTAAAAAAAAACTTCTGCGTAACCAAAATTATGCAGGACAATCCTAAACAATAAAATTGGGTAAGTTTAGAATAAACAAAAATTCCAAAAATTGAATTAAAAAATAAAAACGTATGTACATAATTTATTATTTCTATTTCTCGGGTTATATTTTTATTCATTATGATACAAATTGATAGCGAAAAAATTCAGAAGGTTTATTATTAGTATTCAAGGGTCGCTCGAAAACGTCCAAAAGACAGCACTCGGAAACATTCAAAATTTTTGAGCGAGGTTCAAATATTTAAATTTTGGGCTGAAATTATCAGCGTAGTCATGATTTCACAAATATAAACTATAGCTGCTAAACCACCTGACCCTGCGGGCCAGCCCCAAAACTTCCCGCTGTTTTCGAGCTCAGGGAGCTCGGAATCATTATAACTTATAAATTTTTGAGCTCGAGCTCAAAAATTTGTTAGGCCGGTAAAACATACCTTCACTAAAAATTATAGTTTTTGTCCGACGATATCTTTGGAACGAATGAACCGATTTGAACGTTTTTGGTGACAATCGAAAGGGCTCAACAAGACTTGAAACTAAATACATTTTGAGACGAATCGGGCAAGTGGTTTATAATTTATACGCAAAAAACCAAAAACAAAAAAAATTTTTAATTTTTATTCTTCGTATAACTCGTAAACTACATGACTGATCTACTCCAAAATCTAATCAATTCTAAGTTTTGGTGAACTCTTTCGATTGCCAAAAAGACGTTCAAATCGGTTCATTCGTTCCAAAGATATCGTCGGACAAAAAAAGTTTACACACACGGACGGACGTCCATCCGGAAATAGAATAGCTTTCTAGGACCTCAAAATTTCGACATCTGATGAAATTTCGATTTTCGCAAATCGGGTGAAAACAATAACTTCCCTTTTTTGAAAATTTGAAATTTCCTTAGCGGGAAGTTAAAAAAGCAGTAGGTTTTTTTGGGTCACTCTAATGTTTATGGATTATCATGGATTCAAAATTGATTCCCATAGCTGACTCTGATCCGTAATGCATCCAAATGAAATCTTTTTTCCTTTTGATGAATCCCCATGGATTTCTATAGATTAGAACTTGATTCTTATAAATTATTAATGAAATAGAATTGATTCCTACAACTTTCTATGGAAATTTATGGATTCTCATAAATTTATATATATTTTCATTCATTCTTATGACTTTTGAAATTGATTCCTGTAAATTTTTATCAATTTTTCTTAATTCTTATGGATTCCGAATTGATTCCTATAAATTTCCATGGATTCCTATGGATTTCTGATTGGGCGCGATAGGGAGTTTCTGGGTTGGGTTGTTTTTGATGATTTATTTAATGATTTTTGAACTCACTACTGTATTCGTGACCCGATTTCCGCGAGTTTGAGTACCCACATCGATATGTTTGGTCGACTTTAAAATTTTTTTCGTTTTATGGGTTTTCCTGGTGGGAAATTTATTTTTTCTCTGGTTTTTATAAATCAATAGAACAGGGCGGTAAAATTTATTGATTTTTACGGATTTGAAATCGATTCTTACAAATTTCCATGGATTCCTATGGATTTTTATTGATTCTTATGGCTTTTGGAATTGATTCCTATGAATTCCCATGGATATTTATAAATTTTCATGGATATCAAATTGATTCCCATGAACTGCCGTAGATTCTCATGGATTCTTAATGATTCAAAATATATTTCCATGGGGTCCCATAAATATTTTTAAAAATTCCTCCAAATCTACACAACTAAAATTTAAAAGAATCAATCCTTGGCCTCAATTCCTCACCCGAACTCACCTTGACTTAAAAAAAAACCCAAATCCCTCACGTATTTCCCAAACCTTAAATTGACCTTCTAAATCTCTAACAAAACTCTTAATCTCCTATCTAACGGTGACTATTTCATCCAACGCCTCATTCTTATCACGTCGCATCTCACCCGCAATCACAAAAGCAAACAAGCTCTAATAAAAAAAAAATAATAACCAACTTAAATAAAGTAATCTAAAAAAATATATCAATAAAAAATATGACTCGTGTTTCTAATTATTTTAATCCCTATTTACCCTAAACATTAAATTTTTTTATCACTACCACGAAATATATATTTACTAAAAGATTAATCAAACGTTACTTTTATTAAATCATCGCGTATAAAAAGTCGCGGCCGCTAATTAAATTCATCAGTCAGTTTAAGTTTTTCTTTAGTTCGGTCTAAATTTAAAAATTTTAATTGTAATGGCGGCATTAAAATTCATATTTATTTTACTTTTTGTAATAAAAAATAGCCAGGGGTTTATGAAAGAAATATTTACGAGCACAGACTTGGACTCTTATACGATGAATTTTGTTAATAATATTGAATTAAAATTAAAAAGTAATTGTGTGTATGATTATCCGGCCACAAGATTCCAAAGAAGGTTTGCGGTAATGAATACTCTGAAGGATATGAACAAAATAATGTGCGAGTTTAAATACAACAATGGAACGGAAACATTTCCGTGGAAATCGATCATCGAAAAGTTTGACTACTTCGAGTATTCCTATGAGCTGACGAATATGATGAGGAAAATAAGCAACTACTGGAAGGCGCTGGATCAGTCCTCGAAAGTAAATGATTATGAGGGAAGTTCTTTGATGGTTGGATGGGGACCTTGTGATAACGTGGACGTACAATTTAATTGGAAGTCAATAGTTGACGCGGAATTGTGCAATGGAGATATCAATGCAGTTTATGCTACATTTATAAACGCTATCAAAAACAGAATGGAGGTAAGAATGGGAAATAATGGCGGTGATTTTATACAAGTTTTGGGGAGCTACGGGGTTGGGTTGTTACTGATGATTTATTTGATGATTTTTGAACTCACTACTGTATTCGTGACCCGATTTCCGCTAGTTTGAGTACCCACATCGATATGTTTGGGTGACTTTAAAATTTTTTTTGTTTTATGGGTTTTCCGGGTGGGAAATTTATTTTTTCTTTGGTTTTTATAAATAAATAGAACAGGGCGGTAGATTATGATGGCGCGAGTTGAATGAGTACACACATCGTCATATTTCGGTGGGTATGTTAATCAATCGGAGGATTAATGATTTATTAATCAATTAATTAATTAACGATTTTACGTAATGGATCGTTGGCGCTCATTGTACGTGTAATTTTTTAAATTACTAGAGGTTGTTTTTAAAAAATTTTTAATACTAATTCAAAAATCATTTTTTCGAATTTTCGGTCCTCAAAATCGGCCGCAATTACCTCGACGTAATATATCGTTGTGGGTACTCATTTTACAGGAAATTTCATCAGCAACAAGAATATCTTACTAGTTTTTCGAAAAAAATTCTCAAACTCCCAAAACTTGAGTATTTTCTCTGCTGCGTTTTTACAAATTTCTCATAATTTTCAAATTTACTTCCATTTTCAGAAATATGCCAGTAAAATAAATATATGTGAAATAAAATCAACGTTGAAAGAAGAGATGGTTGCATTTTTCCAACAAGGAATAAAAGCTCACATCCAAAGATTTATTTTGACCGCCTTCGAACTCTCCGTTAAATCACAATGTAGAGAATGTACGTATTTTCAATCACATCTTTCATTACTTCCTCAGTAGTCAAAGTAATTAATAAATTTTTTTATTCATAGCCTGCATCAGCAACGAAATCGCGGGACTGAAACAACAATTCATGAAAACTATTCACGATTATCAAGAGTTGCTCATGAAAACTATGGCAGGTTTCGCGCAATTTATCAAAAAATGTGACGCGCCGAAACCTGGACCTTGTGATTATTACCCTTGCGGTCAACCTGACCCCTGCGATCATACCTACCCCTGCGGTAAACCTGGCCCCGGTAAGTTTTTTTTTTGTTTAAAATTATTTTCAAATTTTTAATTTCCAATTTTTTGAAAATAGGCGTCAAGAATTATAATCACATTGAATTAGAAAGAGCTTATCAGACAAAAATCGTAAATGAGAAAGAGTTATCGAAAAGTCAATCATGTTCCCACAATTGCGATCTCAGTAAAATTTCCGATCTTAATACAAATGGAGAGTGCAAAAAATATCTGGAATGCAAATTTATATCGAATAAATATGACGTTTGTGAAGCGGTAAGTTTATTGTAGAATTGCGCACCTCAAACGCGAAGCGTAGTAGTGCTCTGTCACCAAATTTTTTTTTGTCGGTAATTGAAAAATATTTGAAATTTCTGATTATTAGAACGATAAAAAACGTCGCTATGAGTGGTTCAAAACCGACGATGGCGCAACATATGGCAACGGTAATGTTTGTTATGGTAGAACGACTTCCTTCTCAAGTGTAAGCGATTTCTGGACATCATTTACCATGAATTCTTGTGATTACTGCGTTTGCACATGTGTCGCTAAGCCTAAACGCGACGACCATGTTCTCACGGCAATAAGTTTCCGGGAACAGGTTACAGATTTTCATAACGAAAGGTAACGTAACTATTTTTTTTTATATTTTGCGTTAGATAGCATCATGTCAATGCAGTGAAAAAACTTGATTTAGTATGATTTAGTGAATAGATTTCTAAAAATTGGGAAATTAAAGCTTCTGTAGTGTCAATGCAGTACAAAAACTCGATTTAATTATGACCGGATGGGTGAATTGAAAAAAAAACTGTTGAATATAAGCTGTTATAGTGTCAATGTAGTTAAAGAATTCAATTTAGTACGATCTAGTGTGTAGATTAAGAGAAAACTGTAAATATAAGTCACGGTATTGTTAATACAGTACAAAAACTCGATTTAGTCATGACTGAGTGGGCAAATTCAAAAAAATATTGAATATAAGCTGCTATAGTGTCAATGCAACTAAAAATTTAATTTAATACGATTTAGTGTGTAAATTCGGAGAAAATAGGAAATATAAGTCTCTCTAGTATCAATGCAGTACAAAAACTCAATTTATTTATAACCGGATGGGTAAATTGAATTTTTTTTAATATAAGCTGTTCTAGTGTCAATGCAGTTGAAATATCAAATTTAGTATGATCTAGTGTGTAGACTCGGAAGAAATGGGAAATATAAGTCTCTTTAGTGTCAATGCAATAAAAATATTTGAGTAACAATGACCAGGTGTGATAAATACGAGGATGCCAAATGACAGTTTTTTTATAAATGTCAATGCAGCATATTAATTGCAAGTTAATAAAGTGACGATGCAGTAGCAGAAAATTCATTCAAACTGAGATTTTCTGTAGACTCAATGCAAACAGAGCATCTTCTAGGATTGAAATAATTTAGTATCAATACAATATTAGAGAGCTTATCAAATAGAACCCGTGTAGGGTCAATGTAATGTCAAATAAGCGTTTACTTGTAAGCTTGCAAGTAATATCCATGTAGAGTCAATGCAGTTACATAAAATCTATCAAATGCAAGCTCTTGTAGTGTCAATGCAGTATCAGGGTAAAAATTAGAAATAAAAACGTGTCAAGTAATTGCATTGACAGGGAATCGATAAAATGTGACTTAGCTTAGTGTCAATGCAGTATCAAAGATCGTATTAAAAATGATCTAGTTTATAATTTTTATGTACTCGTTATTTTTTAATGAATCTTTTCTATAAAAATAAATGATTTATGTTTATTTATTTCTCTAGAGTTGTCGTAGGAGTAAAATTCGTTAAAAAAGGCTTCATGGTCCATCTCCAAATAGCCGAAGCAAAATTATTGCCGTACGGAAGAATCGATCAGTCATCAGTAGCATGGAAGCCACTTGAAGACTTCGATTACAACGAAAGCGAACAAAAGTTCTACGTAAAATCAGGCTACGGAAACATGAAGCCCCTCTCCCTGGGAAAAGACTACGGTCATCCTTCGGCAATAAATCTCGACGACGTAATGGCACCCACTGATTACATCGTCACCGGAGTGAGATTCCGCTACGCTGGCGACTCGCCCGATTGTCCCGTTTTCCAAGAGGGCGCCATCGAGTTGCAGATCCAGATCAGACGATTCGATTCCGCGGAGGGCCACATTTCCGATAACTACAAGCCGCGTTGGGTTTCCGCTGGCAACAGTAAAAGGTACTGGCCCCGATTATCCAAAATTTATATCTCAGCCATTTAAATCACTATTTATATAAATCTTTCTGTTACATAGATGTGAGTTGGTCCTCGAGGAACCCGACAACCCTCTCAAGTCATACGAAAACAACCAACTGTCAACCACTAATCAGTTCGTCAAATTCCGCCCGTCAGACCTCCGTAAGGACGCAGGGCAATCGACTGTACCCTTCTTCGACGCTTCTGAAGTTACAGGCAGCCCTCTGATGCCTTTCAAAGGACTCGGGCTCTATCATCGTGGCAACAAAGGCTCCGGAGGATTCTTGGCCCTCAGAGTCTACGATTTCGATTCACGTTCCTACACTACCTCTGCTGTCAACAAAAATGCGCCTCCTTCAAATAGCAACCCCGGCTTTGGAGGCAGAATGGGCTTTTTCCAGTTTCTTGGAAATGTCGCTAAATTTCCGTTTGAATTGACGCATGACTTTTTTAAAAACTTGCGTAATATGAGTGCGCAGTAGTTATTTTTTGTAGAACATAATTTTTAATTGTAAGTTTTGTCAAATAATTCATTAATAAATTATTTTAAATTTAATTATGGACTCGATTTTTTTATTTTTTGCAACAAGGGGTCAATTGGGCCGCCATTTTTTTTTTAAATAAATTTGAGGGGTAAAATGGGCTGCCTAGTGATTTCTTAAATTACTGGGACAAAATGGTCACAAAAATTTCTTTTCAAAATTTTTTAATAAAAATGGACATGGGGTAGTTTGGGCCACGAGAAATTATTATTTGAAATTTTAGGGGCAAAATGGTCATGGGGTAATTTGGGCCAAAATTTATTCTTTAAATAAATTTATGGGGTAAAATGGGCTGCCTAATGATTTTTTAAATGACTGGGGCAAAATGGTCACAAAAATTTCTTTTCAAAATTTTTAAATAAAAATGGACATGGGGTAGTTTGGGCCACGAAAATTTATTATTCAAAATTTTAGGGGCAAAATGGTCATGGGGTAATTCGGGTCAAAATTTATTCTTTAAATAAATTTATGGGGTAAAATGGGCTGCCTAGTGATTTTTTAAATGACTGGGGCAAAATGGTCATAGAATAAAATTGGTCACAAAAATTTGTCGTCAAAATTTTTTAATAAAAATGGACATGGGGTAGTTTGGGCCACGAAAATTTATTATTCAAAATTTTAGGGGCAAAATGGTCATGGGGTAATTCGGGTCAAAATTTATTCTTTAAATAAATTTATGTGGTAAAATGGGCTGCCTAATGATTTTTTAAATGACTGGGGCAAAATGGTCACAAAAATTTCTTATCAAAATTTTTAAATAAAAATGGACATGGGGTAGTTTGGGCCACGAAAATTTATTATTCAAAATTTTAGGGGCAAAATGGTCATGGGGTAATTCGGGTCAAAATTTATTCTTTAAATAAATTTATGGGGTAAAATGGGCTGCCTAGTGATTTTTTAAATGACTGGGGCAAAATGGTCATAGAATAAAATTGGTCACAAAAATTTGTCGTCAAAATTTTTTAATAAAAATGGACATGGGGTAGTTTGGGCCACGAAAATTTATTATTCAAAATTTTAGGGGCAAAATGGTCATGGGGTAATTCGGGTCAAAATTTATTCTTTAAATAAATTTATGTGGTAAAATGGGCTGCCTAATGATTTTTTAAATGACTGGGGCAAAATGGTCACAAAAATTTCTTATCAAAATTTTTAAATAAAAATGGACATGGGGTAGTTTGGGCCACGAAAATTTATTATTCAAAATTTTAGGGGCAAAATGGTCATGGGGTAATTCGGGTCAAAATTTATTCTTTAAATAAATTTATGGGGTAAAATGGGCTGCCTAGTGATTTTTTAAATGACTGGGGCAAAATAGTCATAGAATAATTTTGGTCACAAAAATTTGCCGTCAAAATTTTTTAATAAAAATGGGCATGGGGTAGTTTGGGCCAGAATTTTTTTTTTTTTTTTAAGGTGTAAAATCAGGTAATGAAAATTTTTTGAATAAACAAGAGGCAAAATGGCCATGGGATACTTTTGAAGTGTGAAGTGATTCTCAAAAATTTTTAATGGATAAAATGGACAGTGTTATGAGTTATAGTCCATATAATTTATTTTTTTAACAAAAAATTATCTTTAAATTTAAAAAAAAAATTATTTTTGCTTTACTAGAGCAATAGGTCACTAATTAATTTTTTATCAGTCAGTCGATAACGAAAAAAAATGACTTATCTCTTCGTTAATTAAAATCCAATTAGTGGACAAAAAACTTGTTTTTTTGACTTCTCTTCCAGTAAATCATTTTTTTTAATTAAATATTTTTAATTAACGATCATTACTATTATTAACTTATCAGTACTGTTCTACTTTTTGCCGCAATAAAAAATCAGTAAATTAAAAAAATCCCGGAAGCGCGGACATAAAAAATTTAGAAATATTTTTCCCATAAAAAAAATGAAGTGTTTTTATTTAAATTTGATACTTTTGTTATTTTTAACAATAAAAATAAATGGAGCAAGAGGAGATGGAAAAGCACCAACGAATTTGGAATTGTTTTCGGAATTTATGAATGAAATTGAATCGAAAACGCGACGCAATTGTACTGTGTATGAATTTCTATTGTCAGAGGAGCAAAGGAATGAGAAGTTAAAAGGAATCATGAGAGATATGAAGGCAATGATGATTAAGAACGAATTAGTTGAAAAGGAAGCGAGTGAATTTCCTGGGAAAGTTATCATTGATAAAGTGAATGACTATGAGTGGAGTAGCCAAAGACAAATTTCTTTTGAAATGACGAACAAGATGATAAGAATAAGAAACTACTGGGAGGTGCTTAATAATTACGCGCTTATTGATTATAACGGAGGTGATCCGAGGATCGGGGCTCCTATTTGCGCTCACATGGACTTGATGTTTGACTGGAAGTCCAGAGTCGACATGGATTTTCGTGAAGGAGATATTAATAGAGTTTATGCTGACTTTGTGATGACTGTTAAAAACAAAATGGCGGTAAGAACGGGCATTTATGACAAAGATTTTATAAGTTTTGGGGAGTTTGATTGGGCGCGATAGAGAGTTACCGGGTTGGGTTGTTACTGATGATTTATTTAATGATTTTTGAACTCACTACTGTGTTCGTGACCCGATTTCCGCGAGTTTGAGTACCCACATCGATATGTTTGGGTGACTTTAAAATTTTTCTTGTTTTATGGGTTTTCCGGGTGGGAAATTTATTTTTTTCTTTGGTTTTTGTAAATAAATAGAACAGGGCGGTAGATTATGAAGGCGCGAGTTGAATGAGTACACACATCGTCATATTTCGGTGGGTATGTTAATCAATCGGAGGATTAATGATTTATTAATCAATTAATTAATTAACGATTTTACGTAATGGATTGTTGGCGCTCATTGTACGTGTAATTTTTTAAATTACTAGAGGTTGTTTTTAAAAAATTTTTAATACTAATTCAAAATTCATTTTTTCGAATTTTCGGTTCTCAAAATCGGCCGCAATTACCTCGACGTAATATATCGATGTGGGTACTCATTTTACAGGAAATTTTATCAGCAACAAGAATATCCTACTAGTTTTTCGAAAAAAATTCTCAAACTCCCAAAACTTGAGTATTTTCTCTGCTGCGTTTTTACAATTTCCTCATAATTTACAAATTTATTTCCATTTTTAGCAATATGCTAGTAAAATAAAGCCATGTGAGATAATATCAACCATAGAAGACAGTCTCATAGAATTTATTCAGCGAATATTGAAATCTCACCTTCAGCGATTTATTGTTGCGGCCTTCAAATTGTCTGTTACTTCCCTCTGTCGTAATAGTACGTATCGATTTAAATAATTGGCCTTTGAAATTAATGACTAATTTTTTTTTTTTAACACAGAGTGCATGAGTGATGAAATAAACGAAATGAAAAAAATTTTAATCAAAAATCTCGACGGTTTTGATTATCTAACAGAATTATTGATCAACGAATATTTAAATTTCAAAGATAAATGTCAATCGAAACCATCAACTCCTAAACCGCCACTACGTAAGATGACAATTTTTTTGAATTTTTTTAAAAATTGAGGTTATAAATTTTTTTTTCCATCAGCTGGCAACTATATTGAACTAGAAAAAATGTATCAGTCAATAATAATAAATGAAAGAGATTTATCAGGCGGGACATGTTCCCACGATTGTAATCTCCAGCGAATTTTCCAAGTCAATAAAAATACCGAGTGTAAAAAATTCGAACATTGCGTTTATGTTTCTTCAAAATTAGACATTTGCAAATCGGTATGTCCATTTTGCCCTTTTTTGGTTTTCGGGGTCGTAAAGTCACTTTGATAATTTTTTTTTTCATTAGAATGACGGGAAACGGCGCTACGAATGGTTCGGAAATAATGATGCTGCATTGAAATTTGGTGACAATACAGTTTGCAACGGAGAACTGACGTCAGTTAACAGGAAAATGAATTCGTGGTCATACTACTCGGAGCCTTGTGACTACTGTGTGTGCACATGTGTCGCTAAACCTAAACATGATGACCACGTGGTCACGGCGATGAGTTTTAGGAAACAGATTGCGGACGTAGCTAATAACAGGTACTATTATTTTTTATATTTATCCTTAAAATACTAGAGTAGTGTCAATGCAGTGTAAAAAGATCAACTATCAGCAGATACTGTCAATGCATTGAGAATTTCATCAAAAGTAAGCTTATAGTGTCAATGCAGTAATGAAATGTAATTAAGTGATGATCAAGTCTGTCAATTAAGAAAAATCTCAGTATAAAAGCTTTTTTAACGTCAATGCAGTATCAGAGAGTTTATCAAATAGAACTCGTGTAGTGTCAATGCAATATAAAATGATCATTTAATTGTAAGCTTCCAGGTAATTTTGATCTAGAGTCAATGCAGTGTCTTGTTATCTATAAAATGCAAGCCCATGTGGTGTCAATGCAGTATCAGGAGAAAAATTAGAAGTAAAACCGTGTAAAGTCATTGCATTGACAGAGAATTGATAAAATGTGACTAAGCGTAGTGTCAATGCAGTGTCAGAGAGCTTATTAAATAAAACCTGTGTAGTGTCAATGCAATATGAAATGATTATTTAATTGTAAGCTTCCAGGTAATTTCCATATAGAGTCAATGCAGTGTCTTAGAGCCTATCAAACGCAAGCCTATGTAGTGTCAATGCAGTAACATAGAATGATTATGTAATAATAAGCTTCCAGGTAATTTTCGTGGAGAATCAATGCAGTTTCTCAAAATCTATTAAATGCAAGCTCTTGTAGTGTCAATGCAGTCTCAGGGTATAAATTAGAAATAAAACCGTTTAAAGTAATTGCATTGACAGGGAATTGATACAATGTGACTTAGCGTAGTGTCAATGCAGTATCAGAGATCGTATTAAATATGATCTAGTTTATAATTTTTACGTACTCGTTATTTTTTAATGAATTTTGACTATAAAAATAAATGATTCATGTTTATCTATTTCTCTAGAGTTGTCGTAGGAGTAAAATTCGTTAAAAAAGACTACATGGTCCATCTCCAAATAGCTGAAGCAATATTGTTGCCGGGCGGAAAAATCGATCAGTCATCAGCAGCATGGAAGCCACTTGAAGACTTCGATTACAGCGAAAGCGTAAAAAAGTTCTACGTAAAATCATACTACGGAAACATGAAGACCCTCTTGTTGGGAAAAGATTACGGTCATCCTACGGTAGTTTATCTTGACGATCTAACGGTGTACAAAGACTACATCGTCACTGGAGTGGGATTACACTACGCTGACACGCTCGATTGTCGCATTTCCCGACAGTGTGCCATCGAGTTGCAGATCCAAATCAGACGATTCGATTTCGCGACCGGTCGCATTTCAGAGTATTACAAGCCGACTTGGGTTTCCGCTGGCGCCAGAAACAGGTACTTGACCCAAACTATTTAACCTTTTTATAGTTATTTACATGAATTTTTCTTTTACAAAGACGTGAGTTGGTCCTCGAGGAACCGGACAACCCACTCAAGTCATCAGAAAACAATCAACTGTCCAGCCCCGATCAGTTCATCAGATTCCGCCCATCAGACCTTCGCAAGGACGCCGGTCAATCTACTGTACCCTTTTTGGACGCTTCTGAAGCCGTAGGCAGTCCTCTGACTCCTCTCCAAGGACTCGGGCTCTATCATCGTGGCAACAAAGGCTCCGGAGGATTCTTGGCTCTCAGATCTGTCCCTCTGAATTTGTACCAACTCCCAGTCGGTGAAAAAAAAAAAAAAATCCATCCACGTCCTACTTCCTCAGACTATGATTGCAACCTCGCCGATGCAATCAAGGATATGATTGAATTTCCCCATAAAGTAGCTAACGAATTTTTCGACAATTTGGACGATTACTCTCTTTAATTTTCATAGGTATCGATTTATTAAATTTTATTCATTAGTAAAAAATTCTTTTACATATGTTACATTTACTTACATACATTTCTACATATTGCTGTCACACACAACAACATAATAAAATAAATTTATCCAAATACAGTTCAAAATTCATATCTACTTTCCCAAATTATTTCCAAATCCTCCGACTTTCCTTCTATTTTTCCCAAAAAAAAATTTCCGGCAAAGGGAGAAGTCAATGAAAAATTTTTTCGTTTTTATCGATTTTTGGATTCAGCTATCGGAAATTTTCTTGGCCAGTTCAACCTCAAAAATATAAAAATATATCGATAGTCGAACATCAAAACTTCATTTTCTACTTTAATCGCGTCCGAAAACTCTCCGTATTACCCCACTATTCATGAAAAAGTATAAAAAGTAACCTAGCGTCTTATCGTTTTTCAAATTTGACCCAGATCCCGCCTTTGGGAACCAAATTCAAGCTTTTTCCATCGAAAACAATTTCTCTGCTAGTTTTCTCACACGGCTTGACCTTGAAATCCTTGATGAGCCTCGCGATTATCAATTTCATCTCCATCATGGCGAATCTCTCACCAATGCACTTCCTAGGGCCGACTCCAAATGGCATGTACGCGCATTGTTCAATTTGCCCCTTGTTTTCTTCGCTAAAACGCTCGGGGTCAAATTTATCCGGTTCCGGGAAATATTTTTCATCTCTCTGCAGCGCAAATGCTGGCGCCCACACAACAGTCCCTTTTTCAACCGTAAGGCCTTCAGTATTTACTTCCCCATTCAAATTTCCCGCCTCCGAGTTCGAATTTCCGACCCTAGGGGGCGGTAGCTTGAATTTCTTGACACAGACCCGATCTAGGAGGACAACAGGTGGAAAAAACCTCAAAGTTTCGTAAATAACCATCTCCATATACTTCATTTTGGCCAATAATTCATAAGTGATCTCAGTATTGTCATCTTTTATCAATTCCACGATTTCCGCGTGCAATTTTTCCTGGACATCTTGATTGTAAGCCAACTGATGGACGATGAACCCCATGGTGGTCGATGTGGTATCGAAACCCGCGAGGAAAAATATAAAAGCCTGAGCTACGATGTCATTGATCGTTATTTTGAAGTCTTTGACCTGATCCCTGGCTTGCATCAGCAAATGGATCATATCCGGTCTCACTATTTTTTCTTTGTCTCGAGTCTCGACCGTCTGATGAATCAAATCGATGAAAAATCTGTTGGTTCCTTTGCTCAAATAAGTCAGCCCGCACCATCTCATCAGCCGGGGGAACATGACCCCCATCATGAACTTCAAAATTCGCAAAAATCCGGTCAAATTCGTGGCATCTTTGCCTCGTAAATAGAATTCATTTTTACGGTTTTCCAACGAATCTACGGACAAACCGAATGCCGATGTTGCAATTACGTCATTAGCGTATCTGGTGAACAAATCTTTCGTGTCGACTTGTTGACATTCCGAAGGATGGCTCCGCAAATAATGGATTACGTTTGCGGAAACTTTTTCCATCAGCGTAAACAGAAACTTCATTTTTGTCGCAGTGAAAGTGGGGGTCAATGCACCTCTTACTTGCCGCCACCTGTCACCCTTAAGTGAAAACACATTAGTCCCCAAAATGGGGTCAAATTTTTCGGTTATGAAGCTCAGGTGGTCCGGATTGTTGTCGAAATTTTTGATAAAAACTTCTTTTATCAACTCGGGGTCGTTTATCAGAATCACCGGGGTGTTGAAGCTCATCAGACCCACGTAAGAAGTGCAGGGAAATTTTTTATATAACTCTAGGGTGAATTGCGCGGGCGATCGACGTTTCAAGATCATGGAAACCATCATGTTGCCCAGAATAGGAACTGGCGGGAGATGAGGAATTTTCCGACTTGACCAGTATGTTAATTGATTTATTACGTAGTATGATATTATTGTTACTAATATTGCTATCAATATCATCAGAACGTCCATTTTCTGGAACAATTTTCAGATGTTAATGATATTTTGAGGCTTTTTGATAAATTTTTGATACTTACGGTTTTTTTCAGATATTTTTCGACGGTTTTACGGAAATATTTGATGTTTTTGTTTTATTTAGATCAGTAGAGATAAGACGGGTGACCTTTGATGTTTATTACGCGACGTACTGTTACGTAATGATGATGAAATAACTAGTAGGTAATATGAGATTACCGCGGACGAGTGTGAGTTAGAGAGGGGGGGAATGGAGTTGATATGTCGTGGGGGGATTATTGTATCTGGAGATTATTTGAGTGTGAGTGATATATATATTTATGAGAATACAAAAAAAAATTTTTTCACTATATATATTTATGGAAATTATAGAATTTACTGTTATTTTGAGTAAAACCTTTTTTGAAAAATTGAATAGAGAATTGTTCGTGTCAAATTGAATTAGAAATTTGAATTGAAAATTGGAATTATTTATGAGGTTTTGAATTTCAAAAGAAATACAAAAAATTGAAACAGTTTCAATAATTCGAAATTTGCGGATAATTCGAAAATTGACGAATAATTGGAATAGTTTGAATTATTTGAGAATTTACGAATAATCAAAAATTTACTTATGCGTAAAATAGTTTGAATAATTCGAAAATTTACGGATAATTACAAAATTTACTCATAGCTAGAAAAGTTTGAATAATTCGGAAATTTCCAAATACTTTGAAAATTGAAAAATGATACGAAAATTCACAAATAATTCGAAAATTGACGAATAATCGGAATAGTTTCAATTATTTGAAAATTTACGAATTAAAAAATTTACCCATAGTTAGAAAAGTTTGAATAATTCGGAAATTTCAAAATTCTTCGAAAATTTTAAAATGATACAAAAATTCACAAATAATTCGAAAATTGACGAATAATCGGAATAGTTTCAATTATTTGAAAATTTACGAATTAAAAAATTTACCCATAATTAGAAAATTTTGAATAATTCGGAAATTTCCAAATACTTCGAAAATTTAAGAATGATACGAAAATTCAAAAATAGTTCGAAAATTAACGAATAATTGGATTCGAATTATTCACAAATTTACGAACAATTCAAATTTTTCGATTCAAATTTTGAATCGAATAGTAAAATTCGCACATTCCCAATATATATGATATATATGTCATATTATTGATCAAATAAAATCTTAGTAACGTAAAATATTTAGTATTGTAAAAAAAATGTCTGATGACGAAGATTCCGAATGGAATCCAAATTTATCAGAAATATCGAAGCTTCTAAATAAATTGGGCCTCTCACCCCCACAAACAGAAATTGACTACGAAAATTCATCATCGAGTTCACAAAAATTACAAACTGATTCCGATTACGATGACAATAGTTTATTGTCATCAATTTCAATTACCGACGATGAGTCGAGTGCGAACCGGGAGGAAATGGTGAATAAATTAGTGGAATATAAAAAAAATGAACAAGCGATTCGGTATAAAAATTTCTGGCTCACTGAATACTTGATCGAGTATTTCAGTAGAAAACAAATGATTTATGTTATGAGTGAGGGGGTTGGTTTTGATGACAGTGAGGGTGGGGGTGAAGAAGAGATGGATTATTATTGCAAGCAATTAAAGAGATTTGATAAATTTAAGAAAAAGTTTGAGAGGTTTGAGGAAAATTCAGAAGAAGAACTCAGGGAAATAAGGGAGGAAATAATTAAGAAGAGTAATGAGGCCGATGAGCTGATTATGGAAATCGCGGAGAGGGAGAAAAATATTCAAGAAAATTCTCGGGGTGGGGGTAAAAATTTTTTAAATAAAAAAATTCAGGAAATTATTAATAGACAGTTGGAAAAAATGAAAATAATCTCCAAGTATCGGCTTACGTATGTAAGTTTTTTTTACAGAGAGCAATTTTGATTATTTTGGGGTAAAATGGACAGGAGGTGAGGAAATTTTATGTTTGGATTGAAATTTTGAGTAAAATACCAAAGATACGATAAAAATGTATGGGAACAAATTTATAGGAAATTTAATTTCCGATAAGTTTGTTTCAATACATTTTCATTGTATCTTTGATAGTTTAGTCAGAATTTTAATTTAAAATCAAAAATTTCTTTTAGATAAATTTGGAACTTCCTAATTTAAGATCGCGGACTTCGAATTAAAATTCTGACTAAACAATCAAAGATATAATGAAAATGTATGGGAACAAATTTATAGGAAATTTAATTTCCTATAAGTTTGTTCCTGTACATTTTTACCGTATCTTTGATAGTTAAGTCAGAATTTTGATTTAAAACCAAAAATTTCTTTTAGATGAATTTGAAACTTCCTAATTTAAGATCGCGGACTTTGAATTAAAATTCCGACTAAACTATCAAAGATACAATGAAAATGTTCAAGAACAAATTTATAGAAAATTTAATTTCCTATAAGTTTGTTCCTGTACATTTTCACCGTATCTTTAATAGTTTAGTCAGAATTTTGATTTAAAATCAAAAATTTCTTTTAGATGAATTTGAAATTTCCTAATTTAAGATCGCAGACTTTGAATTAAAATTCTGACTAAACTATCAAAGATACAATGAAAATGTATGGGAACAAATTTATAGGAAATTTAATTTTCTATAAGTTTGTTTCTGTACATCTTTACCGTATCTTCGATAGTTTAGTCAGAATTCAACCCCGACGTTAAATAAAAAAAATTAATCTTTAATTCCACTGTCCATTTTACCCTTTTGTCATTTTTTTCCATAAAATTTTAAGGGTAAAATGCATAATTTCCAGATAAAACTACGCAATGATTTGCAGATAACGCACGAAAATTTGAAATCAATAATAAGAAAAAATTCAAATCTCACAAAAATGGACTACGAGCGTCTAGAAGCTGAAAAATATTTTTACCTCCAGCAGTTTGACCAAAAAAATCTCCAACTAAAAAATCTTCTCTCTCGAAAAAAAAAAGTGATCACAAAAATCCGCGTAGTCAATTCCCAGGCCCGCGAAGTTGCGACAAAAATTCAAAAATCAAAACTCGAGTCTTTGGAGTTGAACAAAAAAATTCTAGAACTCGAATTACAAAAAAGTAAAACGCGTAATAAAATTTCTACTCTAAAAATTGTACTCAGTAATTTAAATTATAATTATTTAAATAAAAATAATGAGTACTTTGCGATAATTAATAATCAACATGAAAAGTGGATTAAAAAAATTGCGCGGCAATTGAAAGAATTGAAATTATTAAGGCAAAAAATGAATGCAATTAAAACAAATTTTATTTTACATGAAAAAAATATTTAAAACTATTATTTATTTATTAATTATTATTATTATTATTATTATCATTACATTATTAATTAATTTATTAATTAATTAACTAAACCCATGTCAATTTTATCTAATAAAATATTTATATAAATTGTATACTTATATATATAAAAATAATTTAGGCAGTGAATATTTTTTGTTAATAAAAAAATATTTTTTACTCAAAAATTCGATACCTCCCACTGTAAAAAAATTGCGGAGTAAACGCAGGTTAAAGTCGGAGTAAATCCGGAGCAAATGAGGAGTGGATTTAAAGGATGACTTTTTTTTACTTATTCCGGAGTGAAATTTACTCCGGATGGGAGTTTTTGAAATTTAAACCTCAGATTGGAGTAAAATTTACTTCGAGGAAATTAATTTTACTATTAAAACTCCGGTTCGGAGTAAATTTACTCCGGATCGAAGTTCAATTCAAGAGTAAAATTATCGATTTGGGTAAAATTTACTCCAGAGGAAGACTAAAGTTAATAATTGAACCCCGGATTGGAGTAAAATTACTCCAGAGGTTAAAGTTAAAATTCTAACTTTGAGTTGGAGTAAATTTACACCGGATCGAAGTTCAATTCACAAGTAAAATTTCGGATTCGGGTAAAATTTACTCCGGAGATTGAGGTTAAGATTTGAACTCCAGATTGAAGTGAATTTACTCCGGATCGAAGTTCAATTCAAGAGTAAAATTCTGAATTTGGGTGAAATTTACTCCGGAGATTAAAGTTCACATTTAAACTGTGAAATTGGAGTAAATTTACTCCGGATCGAAGTTTAATTCAAGAGTAAAATGCCGCATTCGGGTAAAATTCACTCCAGAGGAAGATGAAAGTTAACATTTGAACTCCGTGTTGGAGTAAATTTACTCCAGAGATTGAAGTTAAAATTTAAACTTGAATTTGGAGTAATTTTACTCCGGTTTGAAGTTTAATTCAAGAGTTAAATTTAAAATTTGGGTGAAATTTGCTCCAGAGATTAAAGTTAAGATTCAAACTTGGAATTGGAGTAAATTTACTCCGGATCGAAGTTTAATTCACGAGTAAAATTCCGCATTTGGGTAAAATTTACTCCAGAGGAAGATTAATTATAACATTTGAACTCCAGGATGGAGTACATTTACTCCAGAGGGGATTTTTTTGTAACATCAGACTCCGAATCAGAATAGATGCAGATTTCCATGAAATTTTCATCACTTCGAAATTTCTTCGTTGAAAAAAAATTTCAATTTACTCCGAATTTACACCGAATTTTTTACACTGCAATAAAAATAATCGAAATTCACTAAGTAGTGAAAATTTTAACCAAAGTTCTGATCTTTAAAATAAATCCACCCCCGCATTTTTTTTTATTTTTGTAAATTTAATGATTAAAAATTTTCTAATAAAAAAAAAATTCTCATAAATAAATTTCAAAATATTTTTCTCCATAAATTTCTTTAAAAATGTATCAAAAATATTTAATATATTTATTTATAAATCGATTAAAAATCAGTCGATTGTTAAAAATTTTGTGCGACTTAAAAATTTATAAATTTTTATATCAATTTTTTTTTTTTCCTGGAAAAATTTCAATAAAAAAATTTCCTTTTCATTATAAAATTCCTCGTATAATTAATAATTAATTAAGAGTTAAGAGTTAAGATTTAATTGTTAATTAAAAATAATAAATTGAATTAAAATAAAATAAAAAAAAGGCTGTTAATTATAATTATAATTATAACATACAACATTTTTTTTTATTTTTCTTATAATTAGGCTTCAAAGGCGGCCGCTCAGATAATTGAAATTTACGAACGATTCTCACGAGTTCATGAAACGCTTGGTCAACATTCATTCGTAATTTAGCACTGCATTCAATGTAAGGTATTTTTAATACCCGAGCTAAGTTTTGTGCTTCATCAACTTGAACCTAAAAAATTAATTAATTAATTAATTAATTAATCAAAAAAAATATCACTGCTATCTATTTTTACTTTAAAATTCAAATTACGCGGTAACTATGAGTCTTACGTTAAAAATGAAAGAATACTTTTTTGTAGACAATTTAATTACCAACAAAATTGTTTATGTGCAATTTTGTGATATCATTGATAATTAGGCTGTAATTTTAATTTTTAAATAAAAATTTTAATAAAATGATTTTTTGAACTCGAGCTCAGAGATCTAGGGTTTGAAATTTAAATTCTGGATAAACTATCAGAGATATGATAAAAATGTATAGAAATGAATTTGTAGAGAATTAAATTTCCTACAAAATTGTATAGGTGCATTTTTGCTGTAAGTTCGATAGTTTAGCCAGAATTTTGAATTGAAAATAAATTTGAATTCTGACTCGTGGGTGGATCAAAAATTTTAATTGCGTAGTAAAATTAATTGATATAAAAATATAAAAAAATGTATATATATGTATACTTACATATCTTTGATGATCTAAATCAGCTTTATTACCAACCATGAGCATTGGAAATTCATCGCGATCTTTAACTCGTAAAATTTGTTTATGAAATTTTGAAATTTCGTCAAATGACGAATGATCTGTTACTGAAAATACCAGTAAAAATCCTTCGCCACTTCTCATATATTGTTCACGCATTGCACTGAATTCTTCTTGCCCTGCAGTATCTAAAACTAGAGAAAAAAAAAAATTTTATTAATTTAATTTTTTTTTTTTTTTGAATTTTATTTACTTACTGTCAAGTTTTGCTGGTACATCATCAATGACACATTGTTTTGTATACGAATCTTCAATTGTTGGATCATAGTCTGTTACAAAATAACTCTATAAAAAAATATTATTATTATTTTTAATTAATTTTTTACAAAATAATTAAAACTAAATTTTTAAATCACCATAACTTTGAAACTATCAACTTTATGGAAAAGTTCTTCTGGACTTTTTTTGTAGAGAATTAAATTTCCTACGAAATTGTCTCTATACATTTTTATCGTATCTTCGAAAGTTGGTCCAGAATTTTGATTTAAAAATAAAAAATCAATTTTTCATACATTTCATACATTAAGAATTAAATTTATGGCCAACGTATCAGAGATATGACAAAAATGCACTGAGTCATTTTTGTAGGAAATTTAATCCTCTATAAATTTTGTTCTGTGCATTTTTATGATATCTCTGAAACTTTAGAAGAAATTTCAATTTAAAAAAAAGTTTATCGAAATTAGTCGGCTCCAAACTATTGAAGCATAAAATTATGACTAGAAATTGAAATTGTGAGGAAACTATCAAAGATACGATAAAAATGTATATGAACTTTTTTGTAGCAAATTAAATTTCCTACAAGAAAGTACTCAATACTTTTTCTCATAAATCTTATATTTTATGAGTAATTTTAATTTTAAATAATTTCGCGATTTATTTCATATTAATTTTTACGTGATCTAGCATTTAAATCACTACTTATATTTATATACATATGTATCACTCTAAGCTCCTTTTAAAGAAGCATTCAAATGTAAAATTTCTCTTCATTTTATTGTCACTTTTTTTTCTTTTCTTTAATGACAAATTAAAATAAAAACATGTAACTATTGATGAAATAACCGTGGGTTGAATTCACCCACGAGATGAAATTTATTCAGATCTGATCTGTCATAAAAAAAAAAAATTTCATTGATCAAAAAAAAAATTATTCCCTTTCTATAAGAATTTAAATTTCGATATCTCGAAAATTTATGACTGAAATCAGACGACTGAGTTGTGAAAATTGTAGCCGGAAGTCTGATCTTTGACATGAGACCAATTTCATATTTTTATTGCAATTTGTTTCCAAGTTAAAAATTATTAAATTTTCAAAAATGAATTTTGATGAAATTTTTTTTTCATTTCATTTGACGGAATTATTAAGCATGAGTCATGACTATACATTACACTAGTTACACCCGCAAAATGTTAAAAATAGAATAAGTTAAGCTGAGCTTTAAATGTCTGTATAAACAATTTTTGTTATTTTTTTTATTTTTTAAATTTTGAATAAAAAAAAATTCTAAACATTTCCAGGCAGAGAAATTAAATTTTTTTCTAGTAAAAAATAAAAACATAATTACTGTAATGTTATTATTTAAATTTATGATTCTAGAGCAAGATAAAATTAATTTTAATGTTATTGTATATATATGTAAGATGGAATATTGCCAACAATTACGTTAGATGTCCGTGAAAATTTATTTGCTTATATTTAAAATTAGATTTAATCATTCATTATTTATATGAATGATTTTTCCCTTTGAAATTTAAATAACTCATTACCCAATGACTTTACGTAAAAACACAAAGAAACCTTTTATTTAGAAAATTTAATTCTCTACAAATTCATATCAGTCACTTTTTACCGTATCTTCGATAGTTTAATTACAATTTTTAATTTAAGTGTTGAACTCATTAGAGGAAATAAATAAAATCTAAAAAAAATTTTTTTATCTTCAAATTAACATTCAAGCGAAACTATCGCAGATATGATAAAAATGTATGAGTTAAATTTTGTAGCTCTTTAAATTTCCTACAAATTACATCCTTCGTAATAAATTTTTGACGGGGGGATTACGAGTAATTTTTAACGCAATTTCAAATTTTTAACTGGGAAATTAGAAAAGATTTTTAGAGACTCTGTACCTTGAAATTCAAATTCTGGCTAAAATATCATAGATACGATAAAAATATATCAGTAGTAATTTGTGTAGAATTAAATTTCCTACAAATTTGCTCCTGAGGTACTTAGTCCTAAAGTCAATTGCTTACGAGTAATTAGTAATTTTTCTTAATAAGTTTTTTTTTTCACGAGTTTTGTTTATTCAGACATTGAAATATAAATATATATCTATCTATATATATAGATATTTTATAAATGTGTAATGTAAATATGTAATAAAAAAAACCTACGCACACCCATAAATTTTCTTACGAAATTACACCCACGATTATTATCATTATTATTAAATTTTACTTGTTACCTAATTACCCCATTAATTAAAAAACAAAAATTGTTACTCCAATTTTTTTTTTAATTTAAATTAGAAATTTTTAAAAAAATAATACAAAATTTTGACTCCAAAATTTGAATAAAAAAATTTGAGCTCCAAAATTTGAATAAAAAAATTTGAGCTCCAAAATTTGAATTAAAAAATTTGAGCTCCAAAATTTGAATTAAAAAATTTGAGCTCCAAAATTTAAATAAAAAAATGTATACTCCAAAAAAAAAATATAAATTTACTTACTTGTATAAATTGTATTGTAATTGCAGATTTACCAACACCACCACCACCAACAACAACTAATTTATAAGTTTGTGCATAACTTTGTCTTTCACCGTTTCTCGACATTTTTAAAAAAAAACCAAAAACTTTTTTTTTTTTTACAAAAATTAAAAATTTATTCAATTTAATTTAATTTAATTAAACTTCAAATAATTTTACTATCAACACAGACACGAATGTCAAAATTTTAAAAACGAGTAAAAAAAAAAAAATATGAAATTTTTTGAATTTTAAGTCTGGGAAAATTTGAAAAAAATTCCAATCGGAGTTTCGATTTTAATTATTATGTAAAAAATTATAAATATTTTATGACGTTATAAACATGGCTTTATCTTGATGCGTGATATACTAACACTAAACTTGATATATTTATGTATATATGTATATATATTTATATATATTTGTATATATAAGATGTGGAGAGGAGTGAATGCTATGAGCTACATGTTTAAGTTAAAAATGTATTTAATTCTCAAGGTTGCAGTGGTGGCAACTTTAAGAAGCTGCTGATTGGTGCTCGCGATCACTCATCTTGGATGGTATGACATCCTTACCATCGTCTTCGAGTGTGGAGGAGGTTTTCATTGGAAATATAGATGGCGTTATAGAATACGACCGGGAAAACCCGCGAGGTGTTTGAGAGAATCGCAGAAGAGGATGAAGCGATGGGTGGTAGAGATTTTTTGAAATTTTCAAGTTGGAGAAGAGACTGAGGGCGCGAAAAAATGGTTTTGTAGTGGGTCCAGCTAGTTCAGGGGCTAAAATGGACATGCGGACGGTCACTTTCCGTAAAACACATAAACAGAGTCATCTTCACAGGGGTCATAAGTCAGAAATAAAATTTTGCTCGGGACTTTTTGCGGATTCTCCTACTACACGACACCATAAGGAACAAAAAACGTTTATGTTGTGTTGGTTTATTCCCAACAGGAGCAAAGTTACAGGCCATTCCTCATAAAAATGCAGAGACAGTATCATCTGCCCATATCTGCCCGACGTCAATTACTCGGAAAATTAAATTTTCTCGGGACTTTATAAGGTTTTTTCTACTAGAGGACATCATAATGAACAAAAAACGTTTATATTGTGCTGAGTTATTCCCAACAGGAAAAAATTTACGGGCTACTCTTAATAAAATTACATAGATAGCGGCATCTCCACCAATCTACACCATCTGCATATGGGTTTGAATTCGAAAAATAAATTTTTCTCATGACTTTTTTGGGTTTTTTCTATTAGAGGACATCATAATGAACAAAAAACGTTTATATTGTGCCGAGTTATTCCCAACAGAAGCAAAGTTACGGGCCTTCATAAAAATGCCTAAACAGTATCATCCTAATTTATCCTCATTCATCTTCATTTATCCTCATATGGGCCTGGGCTCGAAAAATAAATTTTTTTCAGGACATTTGGGGTTTCCTCTACTAGAGGACATCATAATGAACAAAAAACTTTAATGTTGTGTTGGTTTATTCCCAACAGGAACAAAGATACAGGCCATTCTTTATAAAAGTGCAGAGACAGTGTCATCTTCACCCATCGCCATCATCTGCATATGGGTTTGAACTCGAAAAATAAATTTTTCTTAGGACTTTTTAGAGTCTTTTCTGCCAGAGGACATCATTATGATCAAAAAACGTTTATATTGTGCTGAGTTATTCCCAACAGGGAAAAATTTACCGGCTACTTTTCATAAAATTACATAGACAGCGGCATCTTCTCCCATGTCCACTTATTGTTAAATGGGTCTGAACTCGAAAATAAAATTCTTCGTAGGCCTATTTCGGGTTTTTTCTACTAGAGGACATCATAATAAACAAAAAACGTTTATATTGTGCTGAGTTATTCCCAAAAGTGAAAAAGTTACAGTCTACTCTTCATAGAAAAGCATCTCCATTTATCCTAATTTGTCTTCATTTATCCTCATATGGGCCTGGTCTCGAAAAATAAATTTTTCTCATAACTTTTTTGGGTTTTCCCTACTCGAGGACATCATAATGAACAAAAAACGTTTATATTGTCTGGAGTTATTCCCAACAGGAGCAAAGTTACAGGCCATTTTTCATAAAAATGCAGAGACAGTGTCATCTGTCCGCATCTGCCTGCATCTGCCCGACGTCAATTACTCGAAAAATAAATTTTTCTCAGGTTTTTTTTGGGTGTCTCCTACTAGAGGACATTATAATGAACAAAAAACGTTTATGTTGTGTTGGTTTATTCCCAACAGAAAAAAAATTAAAGGCTACTCATCATAAAAATGCAGAGACAGTGTCATCACCCATCCCTATTCCTCCTCATATGAGTCTGGACTCGAAAAATAAATTTTCTCTGATCTTCTTTGGGTTTCTCCTACCAGGTCTTGCTATAACAGGGGCTACGATAGACTCGCTAGTGGTCCAAAAGATGTTCCCAGACCCAAAACTACCACAAGGTTCCAGAGTTCCGCTTCCATACAGAAATAAAATTAATCTGACACTAAATCATGATCTAATCTTCCAGTGCACACTAAGATCTACACAAAATATTCATGTTCCATGACCATAACTCCAACAGGTTAAAAGTCTCCATTCCTTCATGCAGAGCTCGATCTATCCAACGATGCCAGACTTAGACATCAGTACGCGATCCACGCGATCAATTTCCTCAAGCTAAATATTTAACAATAATATTTGCGTTTGATCCCCAGAACAATGGAACTCAACTCCTAGTTTATTAATTTTTCCAGTTTCAAATTAAGAAGCATCAAAAATTTTTTAATTTTCCTGAACCCAACAACAAATTTTCTATCCAAAACTCATGAATTTCTTTGTCTATTTCATTCAAAGCCGAGCTTCCAAAAATTCAAAAAATAAATTTTACCACTAGGTCCGGTTTCAGCAAAATGGCCGATGGTGACACGGCAAAAATAATTAAAAAATTCTTCAATACAATTACGAATTTTTAAAATTGACACTCAAAAAAAAAAAGTGCAGACAAAAAACAATAAAATGAATCAAAAGCAACAAGTTGACTCACCAGCGCAGCAAAAAACTCCAACTCCATTTCCTGGAACAAAAAAATAAAAAATTAATTGATTAATTAATTATTTTCTCAACAGTAAATTAATTTTAAATTAAATGACAATTAATATAAATACCTTGATATTTAATCTATATAAATATATATATATAAAAAAATATGACACTAAATTTTTTTCACAGCACAAATTAAATCACTCACTTGTCACTTGTCACTTAAACACTTTTTTATTTAAATAATTGATTACACTGACTTTTAATTAATGACTTTAATTAAATAATTGATATATAATTAATAAATATGTAAATATATATTTTTTATGTGTATCAACACAACTATCATACGTTTTTCTCGCGACCGAGTGTTCCGACTCCTAAAGGCTGACGCGCACGCGCAGTTGGTGGAATTCAAATTTCTGCGCAGTCGCTGAAGTAGGAGAGAAAATTCGTTAGAACTAAAGCAGCCATCGCATGTAATAAACTTGGAACGTTAACCCGGCGTAGAACAATTAGTTAATTAATTAAATTAATTAATTATTATTGTAAATAATAAATAATTTGATTTAATTAATAGATTTTTTTAGAAAAATAATTTAAATTAATTAGTGAAAAGTGACAAGTGAGTAGAGACCAGTGAGGAGTGAGTGAAATAAGTGAAATTTTTTGAAAAAATAATTATTATTATTATTAGTGTGAATAATAAATAATTAGTTTGTGTTAATTAATTAAATTGTTTTTTTTAAATAAGTAGTGAGTGAAGTGAGTAATAATTTGACACTAACCTAAAATTTAAAATTTTGAATTTATTCTGGTGCTGATGCTGGTGCTGATGATACTGACGCTGATGCTGAACGATGAATTATTGCGCGATTTTTATTTTTTTTCATACTTTGGAATTTTTAATTTTTATTTTATTATTTCAATTTTTTAAATTTTCCCTTCAAAAATTTCTTCTCGCATTCTTAAAAAAAAATTTTCTACTTAAATTGTACTCAAGAAAATTACCACTAATTATTTAGACAATCATCTTATAAATTATCCAAGTACTCAATAGAAAAAAAAAAAAAAATTTTACATTTTTAAAAGAGAAAATTCCACGCCAAAATTCAAATTCCGCAATTTTTTAATTTTTATATTTAATGATCCTGAAGTTAGCAGACATTTAAAAATTTTTGAATTTTCGGATTTCAACAAATCAATTGCAAAAAAATAAAATAAAAATATGCACACGTAGAAAATTTAAAAAACTACAGGTGCAATTTTTTCAAAAATTTTTTTTTTGTGTTTTATCGTCTAAAAAAAAAAATCCAAAAATTATTAGACGTCTGCTAACTTCAGTATCATTTATATTTAATATAATTATTGATGTAATTAATTTTTAATAAAATTATTAAATGTCAATTTTGAAATTCCGCGCCAAAATTCAAACTACAATTTTTATAATTAATATAATATAATTATATTAATTATAATTAATATAATTATAGATACAAATAATTTTTAATAAAATTATTAAATTAAAATTTTTAAATTTCGCGCCAAGTTGCCGTCACTACGCGTCGCTGTTTTCGACGTTCAAATTTTTGCTAAAGTGGGGGCGGTTAAATCGCAAAATCGATTCCTTTGTTTCAACTGACGGTTCGATAGCGGCAGTCAGTATCATCGATGCCAGTAGTAGTCCAGATTCTTCTTTACGTTTAAATTTAAACAGTACTGCAGTTAATTCGCGGAATCATCCATAGAATTTATTGCTCATAGTTATCGTTTAATTAAATTGTCAAGTGTCTGTAAAATTTAAATTGTGCAAAGTGTCTCTAGTGCAGTTAAGTGTTAAGAGTTCAGTGCTAGTGTAAAGTGTTAAGTGTTCAGTGGTAGTGTAAGTGTTGCTGATGCTGATGCTGACAACTTCCTCGTTCCTGAGCAAAATCATCTGGCATCGTCTGGTGGGAAAATAGCAGTTAAGTGACGTTTTTTAGCTGCAATACACTTGGAGCAATTTAATTTAAATCTCCAAGTGTATTAGGACACCCTTCTGCATATTATTTTCCCGCCAAGGTTTGTTCAAACACTCAAGTGTTTTTTTTTTTAATTTTAAATATTTTCCTATCATATTCTGCCATGATACTGAAGTTAGCAAACGTCAAATAATTTTTGGAATTTAAAAATAATGATAAATTATAAAAAAAAAAATATTTTGAAAAATTGCACTTGCAGATTTTTTTATTTTCTACACGTGCATTTTTTTAGTTTTTTTTTTTTTGCAATTGATTTGGTGAAAAAAAAATCCAAAAATTGTTGATTGTCTGCTAACTTCTGGATCATTATTCTGCCGCCATTTTATTTTGACTTTCGATTTTTATGACACTGAAGTTAGCATGATCCTGAAGTTAGCAGACAATTAAAAATTTTTGGAGTTTTTTTTTGGCAAATTAATCACAAAAAAAAAAAAATCTAAAAATATGCACTTGTAGAAAATTTAAAAAACTGCAAGTGCAATTTTTTCAAATTTTTTTTTTTTCCAAATTTACCGTTTAAAAAAAAATCCAAAAATTAGTAGACGTCTGCTAACTTCAGGATCATAAGTTAGCAGACGTCTAATAATTTTTTGATTTTTTTTTTAGACGATAAACCATAAAAAAAAAATTTGAAAATATTGCACCTGTAGTTTTTTAAATTTTCTACATGTGCATATTTTTAGTTTTTTTTTTTCTGCGAATTTAATTGTTCAAAAAAAAATCCAAAAATTTTGAATTGTCTGCTAACTTCAAGATCATTCGATTTTTAATTATTCTCGTTTCTAATAATTTATTTTTCAAATATTTAAATTTCCCGCGCAAATATTAAATGACAAAAATATAAAATTTCTAGTACAATTTTTTAGTCTGGGGTCTAAAGCTCGAGTATTTTCGAGTGCAGATTTTATCACTCGTCGATAATATAAAATTCTGATACATTTTTTATCCAAGCAGTCTAGCATAACCTCAAACAATAATAATAAATATACAAATGTCAATATTGACATTATTAAATATAATAACAATAATTATTATTATTATTATTATTATTATTATTACAACATAATGACAATAAATTAAAAAAAAAAAAAATTTACCGGTTAAAAAAAAATAAAGTGTTTACTTGGTGCGTAATTTAAAAAAAAGTAAGTGGTAATTTAAATTTAAAAAACTATTAGTATATAAAATGATATAAATTAAAAAAAAAAAAAAATGTCCTGGAGTGATAAGGGATTGAGACCCTGTCCATCTTATACGAGTATTGGAAACCTGGATAATATAAAGACAAGACAATTGGAAGCTGATGGCTCGATACGTCATCCGAGGTCTGGATCGGGGTCAGGATCGGGACCAGGGTCAGAATCAGGATTAGGGACTTCAGGAACAGGATCTAGGAACATGTTGCTGGCAAGAGGAAGACTTCCGGCTCTGTATCACGGAACCTGGCCAATGGAACGCGAGACCTGGAACCAGAATCAGAATGGGAATGGCAGCGAAGTCCTGGCGAGTGTCATGAGCTTCACGTCGACGAGCAACGGAATGCAGTCTGAGGACGATGCTGACAACCCAGAGCTTACTGATGACAATGAAAATTTGGCGGAAAAGTATGACGTTAAGAAGGACATGATATTCAATTTGCTGGGGATGCTTATGAATGATAACACGGGTCAGCAGGACACCAGTATGACTCTGTTGTCTTTGAGTAATTCTGCTGATAATTGTCTGCTGATGCGAGAGTCTGGTAAGTTGATGATGATGATGACTATGATACTGAAGTTAGCCGACGTCTAATAATTTTTTAATTTAAAAAAAATGATAAATTAAAAAAAAAAAAATATTTAAAAAAATCCACCTGTAGCTTTTTTAATTTTCTACATGTGTATTTTTTTACAATTTATTTGGTGAAAAAAAAAAAATTCAAAAATTGTTAATCGTCTGCTAACTTCAGGATCATATGATGACTTTATTTTTATTTATGATCATGAAGTTAGCCGACGTCGAATAAATTTTGGTTTATTTTTTAAACAATAAATTATGAGAAAAAAAATGTTTTAAAAAATTGCACTTGTAGTTTTTTTAATTTTCTACATGTGCATTTTTTAGTTTTTTTGTTGTAATTTATTTGTTAAAAAAAATCCGGAAATTTTAAATTGTCTGCTAACTTTGGGATCATTTTTATTTTAGTTTGTAGGAAACTTGAGTTTTAGAATTTTATGATTATTTTCAAAAGTTGGGAAATTATTTAAAATGTCAGAAGTTTTTGAAATTCACTAAAATTTTATTATTTTTGGTAGATAATTTTTTTTTGTTTTTATAGAAGTGAAAAAATTTAATGATACTGAAATCAGCCGACGTCTAATAATTTTTGGACTTTAATTAGACGGTAAATTATAAAAAAAAAAAATATTTAAAAAAATTCCACTTGTAGTCTTTGAAATTTTCTACATGTGCATTTTTTCAGTTTCTTTTTTTGTTCAAATTTATTTGTTCAAAATAAAATCATAAAATTTTTTATTGTCTGCTAACTTCAGGATCATAAAATTTTATGATACTGAAGTTAGCCGACGTCTAATAATTTTTGGACTTTTTTTAGACGGTAAATTATAAAAAAAAAAAATATGAAATTTTCTACATGTGCATATTTTTAATTTTTTTTTTTCTTCAAATTTAATTGTTAAAAAAAAAACCTAAAAATTTTAAATTGTCTGCTAACTTCAGGATCATAAAATGTTTGATAATTATAAGGAGTAGAAAATACGCTAATTATTGAGCTATTTGAAATATTCGTTAGTTTTTGAATTATTAGTTAATTTTCGAATTATTCGAAATATTCGTGAGTTTTCATTGGAGTTATTCGTCAATTTTTAAATTATTCGAAGAATTCGAAGTAATTACAAATTTTTAAATTATTGAAAGAATTCAAATAATTCGAAGTATTCGATGAATTCGAAGTAATTAAAATTTTTTGAATTATTCGAAGTATTCGTAATTTTTCATTTGAGTTATTCGTCAATTTTCAAATTATTCACAGAATTAGAATGATTCGAAGTATTCGATGAATTCTGAGTAATTGCAAATTTTCGAATCATTCGAAGTATTCGTAAATTTTCATTTCAGTTATTCGTCAATTTCCAAATTATTCGTAGTAATTAAAAATTTTTGAATCATTCGAAGTATTCGTAAGTTTTCATTCAGTTTTTCGTCAATTTTTAAATTATTCAAAGAATTCGAAGTATTCGATGAATTTGGAGTAATTTTTAATTTTTGAATCATTCGAAATATTCGAATTATTCGTAAGTTTTAAATTTATTTGAATTATCCGTCAATTTTTAAGTTTTTCAAAGAATTCTAATTATTCGAAGTATTCGAATTCTAAATAAATTAATTGATTATTAATTAATTTTATTACTGATAGAAAATCCATAGAAAATATTCGTAATTTCCGCACTATTCGAATAAAATAAAAATATTCAGTGCGAATTTCAAAAACAAAAATTATATCCAAATCCTGATTAATTACAAAAAATTTCTCAATAATTTCCGAGTGATAAAAATTTCCAACAATTCTGGAACTCATAACCCATTCAAAAATTAACAAATACTTCTTTAGTAGAGAAAAAAAAAAAAAAATAATAATTTATCATTAAATTCCAGGATGTCTTTCATTACTAGTCCGCTTAATCCACGCTCCCGACAAAAACCTCTCAGTCCGTCTTAGCGCGACCCGCGCCCTCTACAACATAATCTGCGCAACCGAAGACAAAACGCTAAACCACCAAGAACTTCGCATCCTAACCCTACTAGAGCGAATCAGAGAATACTCGCAGTCTGCCTCTAAATCACCCCAGCATCCGCAGCAGCCCCATAGCCATCCCCTGGTAGCTCTCTCAGACCTGACCAAGTTATCGCACCACCCAATTCACCGTCGCACCATCAGCGAAATGGGGGGCTTGTACGCAATTGCCGAGTTGATTAAAACCGACCACCAAATCTACAGTCCCGAGACAACGAGTCCCTGCTGTCTTGAGGTCCGCAAATACTCAGGTCAGATTCTCACCAACCTGACGTGCGATGACAACAAAAACAAAAGTTTGCTTTGTTCATTTCCCGGGTTCCTCAGGGCCTGGGTCACCCAATTACGCAGCCCCAGTGAAGAAGCCCACCAAGTAACCGCGTCTGTTTTACGTAACCTATCATGGCGCGCAGATAACAATTCAAAGCGCATGCTCCGTGAGTCCGGAACCGTTAAAATCCTAATGGAGTCTGCGATAATCAGCAAATGCGAGGCCACCCTCAGATCAATTCTATCCGCCCTGTGGAACCTTTCCGCCCACTGTACCATCAATAAAGCAGAAATATGCGCCGTAGATGGCGCCCTTAATTTCTTAGTCGAGTTACTGAACCCCCAGGACACGAGCGAACGTAATCTGGCGTTGGTCGAAAACGCCGGAGGAATTCTAAGGAACATTTCGAGCCACGTGGCAATTGAGGAAAACTACCGGAAAATTTTACGACGTAAGAGGACTCTGCATGTCCTAGTCCAGTTGCTGAGCTCCCCAAGCCTGACCGTAGTTAGTAACGTATGTGGAACCCTTTGGAACCTGTCCGCCAGGTGCCCAACTGACCAGAAAACCCTCTGGGATTTAGGAACCGTCCAAATATTAAGACCCCTAGTCCATTCCCAGCACAAAATGATTTCCATGGGCGCCAACGCTACCCTACGGAACCTCCTGTCCGCTCGTCAGCACACTTTTGGCCTAGAAAAACGGGAACGGTTTTACGGAATCAATACGGAAGCTTACGAGGAAGGGGACCAGCCTATTGATTACAGCAAGAAGTATTTGGAACAAAAGCGGGAAAAAATAAAAGCCTATGGCGATTACGCAGAGACTGACTTAGATCAGCCGACGGACTACAGCCTCCGTTATGCGGAAGACGATCAGGAAAGTGAAGACGAACACGAACCGCGGCCGTTCTTCCAGCCGAACGAAGACAGTGTCAAGACTTATTGCACTGAGGGAACTCCCTACGAAACCCCGAGGAACTTTTCCACGGCCACGTCCATGTCCGACCTGAGGGTGGACGACAAAGACGACCGGAAGGTCACCAAAAAGGAGGTTAAGGACAAAGAAGAATTCTACTCCCATTCAAGGGTAAATTCCCTGAGTTCCCTCGCGTCCAAGTGCGATCCCGAGCAGACGGAAAAGGCTCCCGGACCTGGTGGGAATGGTCCAGATCTAGATGCAAGCCTAGAGGGACCGGATTTGAACGCTAGTTCCCATGACCTCAGTCCAGATCCCCTAGATGTCAATCCAAGTCTGGACGTTGGTTCGGACTTGGACCAGACTGACAAAGAGGAAAAGAATGACAAGGAACCAAAAGTCGTAACTTTTGCTGCCGAGGATCATTACGACGAAAAAGAAACCCCGCTGATGTTTTCTCGCAGCAGTTCTCTAGGTTCCTTGAGCGGGTTCGAGGCCAATTCCGTAGACGATCACAGTTCTATTATCAGTGATTTCAGTCGCATGACCAGTGGAATCATTTCCCCAAGTGAGCTACCAGACTCTCCGACCCAAACTGTACCTCCAAGCCCGCGGACTAAAGAGTTCCCTCGGTCCTTTTTGAAAAGTTACTCTCCCAAGAAGAGGGGCGTCTTCGAAGATGCCACTGCGGCATTCAAAGAAGAGAACACGCCAATAGAATTCAGTGCCGCCACTAGTTTGAGTTCGCTCACGATTGATGACGACCCGCCGCTGAAGGTAGAACTCGATCAGGATCAGGATCCAGAACAGGATCCGATAAGGGAACGGGAGCAGGAAGTGGAACAGAAACCTAGAGCCGGGTTGATTTCGAGACGGAACAAGGGAATCAAGGAAGAGAAAGCCGATGACCAGGTTTCGGATGACGATGACGAAATATTGGCGGCCTGCATCAACATTGGGATGCACAATAATCATTATAGAGAAAATTTGGCGAAATTGGGCAGCGGTAATGGCTTGGGAACCAGTAATCTGATTCGTTATCAAACGAGCACTACCTTAGACCGGTTGGAAACTGACAGAGTCGTTAGTTCGCCTAAAAAGGGCAAAGCTGACGCTTCTGATGATTCCGTTCATGTCTACTGCACGGAAGACACTCCGGCAGAAATTTCGCCGGTAGGGTCACAGTCCAACTTATCGGCCCTGTCGATGCCGAGTATTTTAGAAGACTTTGAGAAGCCGGAAGAGGAGGAAGGGGAAGGGGATAACGCTGTCGGTAATGACGGAAGTCTGACGGACGACAGTTCGGATGATGAAAAGATTCTGGATGAGTGCATTGCTTCGGGGATGTCTAAGTGCATTAGTCCGACTGCTAAAGCGGAGGTTTTTATGAAACGTCGGGAATTTGGGGACATGGATAGGGAAGAAGATGAAGAAGAGGAAGAAGAGGAGGAGGAGGAAGAGGGGAACAATTCGTTCGATAGCGTTGAAGAGGAGGAAGATGACGACGATGCTATTCTTGCGGAATGTATTGAGTCGGCGATGCCGAAAGGCTGCGTCTTGACTGATAAGGCGACGACTTCCAGACAGGAAGGGATCAAGGAGGATTTCGATGGCCCGATTGATCAGAGTTTCAAATCGCCGAGGTCGGTGGACAGCTTAAGTTTGTCTGAAGATGAAGAAGAAGATATTCTGGCTGAGTGCATACGCTCTGGCATGCCTAAGGTAATTTTTTAGAAATACTGCGCAGGTTAAATTGACATTTTTTTTGGAAGTCAAGAGCTTGAGGGATTTGTCACTAGGGGGACTGAATAGCTGATGAAATTGCGCGTTGAATGAGTACCCACAACGATATATTACGAATAAGTTGTTCTTGTCATATATATATGGATGATATATTTATGAAAATTGATATTTTTAAAATATATCGATGTGGGTACTCAAACTAGCGGAAATTTTCTCACAAATTCAGTGGTAAAATTTATTTTTAATTTAATCTTGACTGATTTTTTTTTCAAGGCTTCTGGTATGACTAAAAGTTACTCGCCACTCAATGACGAACCACGGCGTCTGTATCCGAGTATCAATGGGGCGACATTGTCTCCGAGGACATTTTCACCCCGGCATCTTGTTCAATTGAAAAATTACGATCCAATAGTGTCATCAACTGACGAAACTTCAAACTTTGAAACTGAAGACACTCCTTGTAATTTTTCAGTTATTTCGGGCATTAGCAATTTATCATTAAATTCAAATTTTGAATAATATTAATATAAGTAATTTCATATATTTAATAATTAGTAATTAAAATAGGTGTTATTTTAATTATAAATGTAATAATAATAGTAAGTTAAATTACTGTGATTATTAGTAAATGATGTAAAAATATTTTTTTTGTAATCGATTTAATTTTTTATACAATAAAAAAATTTATTAAAATTATTATTTATTTTTTCTATTGAGTTACGAGTCCTCTTTACTCTCAATTTTATGAAGTTTCTCTAAAACTTATTAGTGGAATTAAAAAAAAAATTTACAGCGAAAATTAAAAAATTAATTTATCACTTAAAACTTTTTTTTCTTAAAAAATTAATTTTTTTGAAAAATCTTTCAATTATTCTCAAAGTACTTCGAATTACAAGTAAAATGAGTACCAACAACCCAATGTTTAATCCAAAATTAATTTCACTAATTAATTAGCAATATTAATTACCTCAAATTTTTTTTTTCAAAACCTAGTCATGTGGGTACTCATTTTACTCGTCATCCTGCCCCCTGTCACTCTCTCACAAAATTTATCTCAAAAATTGACTTTCTCTCAAAATATTCAAACTTTTAATCTGGGACATATTTACTTAAAAAATTCTTTAGCTGACTTACTGACTGATTAAATAGGTAAATTATATATCGAATAAATTGATAACAATAAAAATGACAATCCAACTCTATAATTTATGAATTACATTTTTATTCCATATCACAATTATATGTTAGGGTCGGGCGAACATAAAGTTCAGTCGCTTGACCGCTACCCTGGATCCTCATTATTTATTTTTTTTTCATTTTTTCTCTGCCTCCTATTCGCCATCCAATCTAATCTACTTACAAATATATAAATATATACATACCTAAATACCTATACATATTAATATATATCAATAAGTATATCTATATATTTTTTTTTTGCTAGTACGGTTAAATAAGTGACATATTAGCCTATTTGCGTACATAAATAACTGAAAAGTTCGGTATTTATACCATTGAGTCTTCGGATGTCTCATAGTTAGCATCATATATTTTATTTATATATACATATATATATATATATACATATTTTTTTATTAACATTAAAGTTTATTTATTAACTAATTATCTGTGTCATTAATCATCCAAAGGTAAATTAAATTTAATTAACTTACAATTTTATTCAAAGGGACCGCGAATTTCCAAAAGTGAGTTTATGTTTTTAAATTAATTTTTTTTATTTAAACTTCCGGTGTCATCGAAAATTCGGGTTGAGGGTAAAGAGAAAAGATTAATGAGTATTTTGAGCGCAATCAGAGCTCTGTATGTTAATTAGTTTAAATTTTACTGCAAATTTAAAGTGAAAAATAAAAAACCGCGAAATCGATCGCGGTTCAAATTTGAATGAGAAGTTGAAAAAATAAATTGCTCGTGTTTGGGCTCAAATAACTCGTAACAGAGTTCTCTGTAACACAAAAATATCAAAAATTTTTTTTGAAAAAATTTTTTCAAAAAAAATTTCTGTTTAAATTTCGCGCCACTAAAAAATTTTAACTTTCGTTTGAAAAAAAATAAATATCCACATATTTGTATTCCTACTGAACCCACAAGAAATTAGAGCCTAAAATTTTGTTTTTTTTCATAAATTCACTACTTCCGGTCCCTTGGAAGCTTAAGAAAACAAATTTTTCTCAAAAAAAAAATTAAAAAAATTTTTTTTTGCACTATTTTTAGATGTGTCAACGATTGTATAATTACTCATTAGTAATTTATGTAGTAATAAGTTCATTATTAATAATAAGTAGTGCCGAGGAATCGGAAAGTTGGTCTGACAGTTTGAATAGATTATTAAAAAATTGTGCGAATAATTACAATAATAACAATAATCATATAAATAATGAAAAAAATGAATTTTTGGATAATTTGAAATACTGTTTGCAAAAACGTGCTGTCATTGCAATGGATGCATTTTTCTCCGAAGAAACAATTCCTGTTTTGAACGGCGTCGACTTTGTTAAATTTGATGAGAAAAATTCAACTGATTACAAGTAAATATAAATACCAATATATATATATTTTGATACAATTATTTATGCAGTAATAAGAGTGCAAAATGCCGTTTTTGGTGGGATATTTGCTAACAGAATTTGAAATATAAAAATCACGCAATAAATGAACTGAATATGTCAGTAGTCGGTAGTGACCTAGAATATTCCCAAGATCGGAAGTCAATAGTAATTATTAACACGCTACAAGCCGTTAGTTTTAATACCTAGGGAAATATATGTCATTAATGTCAATCTCAAAAATTTAATGATCATTTTTCTTTAATTAAAAATTATTTTTCATTCAATTTTCGGTTTTTTATTTTTTACGGGGGATTTTTTCATTTTAGAGAAAAAGTCAATTAATACTTTTTTGTAGGCAATCAAATTTACGATTTTTTGATGTTTTTTGATAAGTACTCTAAGTAATAGTCAAAATTTTTGAAGTAATAATTTTTGATTTTTGATTTTGGACATTTTTCAATTGATTATTAATTATTTACAGAAAAACTATTGGTTTTAGAGAAAAAGTCAATCAGTACTTTTTTGTAGGCAATTAAATTTACGATTTTTTCAATGCCTTGACGAGTACTTAGAGTAATTAGGTTCAAAATTATGAGTACTTGAAGCCAAGTAATTATTTTTGATATTCATATTTTGATTATTTCTGATCAAAAACTGACTAATTATCGGTGAAAAATCAATTTTAGAGTAAATTTCAATCAATACTTTTTTGTAGCTCATTAAATTTCCTATCCATTAACCTCATTAAAAGTTAAATTATCTCCATAATTTCAAAAGTTATACCGATTTGAAGTCTCCGTACATTTTGAACCCACCAATCGGCAATCTGTTTTTTTTTTCTTTTTCTATTTAATTACAACTAAAAATAATTACAGAAGTGAGTCATTTAATGCAGCTCGCGCTGCTGGTAAAACATGGCCACAAATAGTATTTAGTCGGTTTGCCCGATTATTTAAAACCCACGTCATTAAAATTGATATCGACCGAATTATAAATCCTGAGGCATTTGTTGATTCAAGTTCAAATGACGTCATCGAAGGTAAAAGTAAAAAAATAACCTTGAACTCAATCAATTTTAAAAACCCTATTTTCTTTTTAAATTTAAATTTTCCCGCCAATAAATTTTGAAATTCGCCATTTTAGGGCGAAGACGCCATCACAGAAGACGTAACCATTTGATGCCCATGTTAATGATGGGAGTTTTGGTAATGGGATCAGTATTGATACCAATGGGATTCCAATTTCTCGCAGTACTAGGAGGCAAAGCTCTTCTTCTTGCAAAATTAGCTTTGATGTTATCGTCAATTCAGGGGTTAAAAAAAATCGCAACCAATGGAGTTAATTATGGGTTATATCACGCACCTGTTTCCGATGGATGGCACGAACGCAGCAGTCGCCCGGAACCATTAGGGCCATTCGAGTTACCTTATGCTGCTTATGCTCGTCATTAATTAATCAATTAATTAATTAATTTATTTATTTATTCATTAAATTATTTATTTATTTAATTTATTTGTGTAGTTTATAAGTGTGATAATGTTAATAAATATGAATATATGATACAACAGAACTGAGTTGATTATTTTTTAAGCGGCAAAAATTCAAAATCCTTCTAGAATTTTTTTGAAAATTCTTTTTTTTCAAAAATCAATTTTTTTGTAAAATTGATCAGTTATTATTGAAGTGCTTCGAATCCCAAGTAAAATGAGTACCAACAACCCTATGTTTAATTCAAAATTAATTTCGTTAATTAATTAACCAATTACCGAATTTTTTTTTTAATTATAGGCATGTGGGTACTCATTTTACTCAGAATCCAATCATCTGTCAAAATATATTGGTTTCACACCAAAATTTTTTTTTTTACTCAAAACTGAATTCATTACTCGACATTTTTTTTTCAAAAAATTAAATTTAATGGTCAATGGAATTTTTTACCATTAAAAAAATATATTTAATAGTCAATGGAAAATTTTGCCATTAAAAAAATTAAATTTGATAGCCAGTGGAAAATTTTGCCATTAAAAAAATTAAATTTGATAGCCAGTGGAAAATTTTGCCATTAAAAAAATTAAATTTGATAGCCAGTGGAATTTTTTGCTATTAAAAAAATTTATAAAAATTAATCTTATTCCCACGTTTCTGAAACCGACACTAATTAAAAATTTCCAATCACCATCAACTCGCTTCTTATCAAACAATAATTCAAAAATTCAAATAATCCCCTGAAATTCTATCAATACTTCTTCAAATTATTTTACTAATCCCTCAAATCTCTTCTTACCTTCCCCTCACTTCCTCCACAATCTCCTTCAACAATTCATTTGCATAACCCCTATCTCATACTTCCCCCTCTTCTAAAAACGCCAATTTCACCCTTTACTCATTTAATTTATTTTTTTTTTTAATATTTACTCAACCCATCAAATAAAAAAATTACAATTGACTTCATCAGCTCGATATTATTTTTTGCCCTCCCTTAATTTTTTTCTTGTCTTATATTCTTTTATTTTTTTTTTCTACACAAACAAGATTTAAGGATTAACTCCCGTAAACAAAGTCATTTGTCAAACAATTAAAAAAAAAAAAAGTAAACAAATTCTTCATTAATTGATTTAATTAATTTATTTATTTGTCTAAATCACGTTTGTAATTTAGTGTTAGATAAAATAATTTTTTAATCATTAGCTCATACATATATATAGGTACAGATATATATAAATAGAAGTATGTCAACAATATGAAAGATAAAAAAATATAAAACTTAATCTTATTATCAATTATTTTTTTTATATTTACGTTTAAAATCATGACGTTGCTTTCATTCATTTTCATTTTATTTGTAAACTTGCGATATTTAACATCTTCGTTTTTTTTATTAATTTCGTGGCTACTTAATCATTGAGTGAATAAATATATATTGAATATTGATAGATTAATTTATTGTTTAAGTGAAATTCGATACAAGTGTTTTATTTATTCAATTAATCCAGTGGGGTCAGAAAAAAATTTATTATATTAATAATAATCAATTATTAGCAAAAATGACAAAATAATTAGAATTTTATATATAATGAATTAAAATTAGACTGGATCAATAAAAATTTACACAATTTTTTTTTTTCAAATTAATTTTATGAGACAATTTTTCAATTTGTTTTTTGACTTCGATTTTTTTTTTAAATTCAAATATTTTCAATTCACAAAATTTTGACTTTTTTATTTTCACTTTTTATTTTATTTTTTTCTATTAAAAACAGAAAAAATGTAAACTCAAAATTTTATTTTTGTCGCGACAAAATTTTCTATTCACTCCTGATCCCCCCTCATTTTTTCAATCCTTTCTAAAATACAAAATATCAAAACCTTTCACTTTTCCTTTCTCTCATCTGCAATTTCTTTTTTCAAAAAACAAACTTTTCCTCTCAATCTATCAAATTTATCAAAATTTTCAATCAGTACTTTTTTGTAGCTCACAAAATTTCCTTTCCAAAACCCTCATAAAACTTCTAATTACTCCAATTACTCTCCTACTTACAACAATTTAAAGTCAAAAACTTTCCCCTTCTCTCATTTCCGCAATTTATTCATTCAAAAAACAAACTTTTCCTCTTAATCTATCAAATTTATCAAAATTTTCAATCAATACTTTTTTGTAGCTCACAAAATTTCCTTTCCAAAACCCTCATAAAACTTCTAATTACTCCAATTACTTTCCTACTTACAACAATTTAAAGTCCAACACTTTCCCCTTCTCTCATTTCCCGCAATTTATTCATTCAAAAAATAAATTTTTCCTCTCAATCTATCAAATTTATCAAAATTTTCAATCAATACTTTTTTGTAGCTCACAAAATTTCCTTTCCAAAACCCTCCTCAAACTTCTAATTACCCTAATCACTGTCCAACTTATAGCCATTTAAAGTCATACACTTTTTCTCTACTCGAATCTCATCAAAAAAATTCAATTGCAATCTAAAAAAAAATGACAAAATAAATGAAAAGTAAATAAATATTGATGAAAAAAAGAAAAAAAATAATAATAATAAACTAGTCATATATAATTGGGGTATGCGCGTGAGAACAAATCCTCGCGTATAAAAAGACACGTCAGGCGTCGCGACGCTTCAGACACGTTTGTCTCCTGAAATTAACAGGACATATATGTACATATATATAGTTTATATATATGTAAGTAATACAAGAGATCAATTGTCATAAATCTTTAAATAAATAAACATCTTTATCATTTCTGTCGTCGGTTAATTTACAATTTTTATAAATTAATCTAATTGACGTAAAAAAAAATTATAATAATCAACAAAAAAAAAAAGTTACTTAGTCACTTAGTTAATTTATTAGTAAGTAAATAAACAAAGTTTAATACGAAGTATAAAGATAAATTGATATCATAAACGTCAGTTATTTTATTTGAATTATTTATTTAAAATGCAACCACACAAACGCGGGGCAATTATCTTTATCTTTATCTTTCAATTTTTTATCATCAATAAAAGTTATGCCAGTATTATTTTACCTGAACGACGCATACCTGTAAGTAAGGTAAGTACTTGTTTTATTTTTTTTTTGAATTTTTTATTGGAGAAAAAAAATTTTTTTCGTTGGTGACAAGTTGGAACTTTTTTATTGCTGTAACTTTGGGGGAACGCGTTTTATGGAAAAGTGGTAAAAGAGTTTTTTGTAGGAAATTTTGTACTGAACAAAAAAGGTCTGATTAAATTTTTTTGTAAACTTGATTGGTAATGAGATAATTTTGAAAAAAGAAAAAATTTTAAATCGCTAGGGGATAAAAAAATGTTTTTATGGAGTTATGGGTCATAACTTTGGGAATATGGGTTTTATGGAAAAGTGATGAGGAAACTTTTTGTAGGAAATTTTATGCTGAACAAAAAAGGTCTGATTAAATTTTTTTGTAAACTTGATTGGTAATGAGATAATTTTGAAAAAAGAAAAAATTTTAAATCGCTAGGGGATAAAAAAATGTTTTTATGGAGTTATGGGTCATAACTTTTGAAATATGGGTTTTATGGAAAAGTGATAGAGTAACTTTTTGTAGGAAATTTTATGCTGAACAAAAAAGGTCTGATTGAATTTTCTTGTAACTTTGATAGTTTTCGAGTTATTTAAAAAATAAAATGAAAGAGTTAATATTCGATTTAAAAATTTGAAAAATAAAAGTTAAATTTTTAAATATTTGTTTTTATTGCGATGTAATTATAATTACGATGTAAATTACAGTGTGCATTGTCTATCAATAAGTTATTAGTCTGGTGTATATTAGTTTCCAATATTTAATCAAAAATCAATAAACAATATTGACTTTGAGTGCAACTACAATAAATTTATACTGAGTATTGGCGTTATATCTTTTTATTAATAATCAATTTGAAAATACACTAAGCATTTTTATAATCTTCTCAATTACAAAATCCATTATTTTTAATGGAAGTATTCAATTTTTCATCAAAGATAATTTTTTTTTTTAATTTCTAAGTCCGCTGATTCATAAATCGATTGTAGCTCCTCACCTATCGATTTAATCACAAATTTCAATCAATACTTTTTTGTAGCCAATAAAATTTCCTATCGACTAGTGCTTTTAAATATGAAATTTAATCAATTACTTTCAAAGTACTAAACATTTAAAATTACGTAAAAATTAAAATCACGAAATTTTTTTTTCTTCCAGTTAAATAATTAATTCTAGAGTCTAAACTATTAAATTTAGAGAAAATTTTACCGAATACTTTTTTGTAGGCGATAAAATTTCCTCCAAATTTCACTACTCAAATGTCTAATTACTTCACTTGCTTCTAAAGTAACAGAGGTTCAAAGTTCTAAGCCCGGAAAAAGTCGCTTATTGATATTTTAATTTTAGACTTTTGAAAAATTAATTTTTTCGGGTAAACTATTGATTTTATCAAAAATTTCAATCAATACTTTTTTGTAGCCAATTAAATTTCCTATAAAATCCATAAATTGAAACATCAATTTTTTAAATCCTTCGTAGAAAAACTTGCTGTCAAACGAAAAAAACTGACCACAAAATAATCTAGATTTCTCAAAATTCATTTCAAATAAAAAAAAAGTATATGAAATATATATAAAAATATATAAAAAAAAAGAAATTTATTACTCAGGAGCAATCTAATGATCTAAGTTGAAAGTTTCTTGGAAATATATCTATATGACGTGATACGTGATTCCTAGGATATCTATTCGGCTTAATAACGATTCGGGGACAAAACCGTATGGGAATATCTGTCAATTTAAATTACTAACTTGTAAGATTCTCGTTTAAGATGTAATTTCCGTCTGACGCACACGGTAATCCCCATTTCTTACATTTCTCTCATTTATACCTTTCTATATCACGGAAATTCCAATTTAATACCCAAAAGAAAAAGAAATCAATAATTATCATTTTTATTATTATTATTTTTAATTCCTTATAAAAAAAAAAAAATTTATGTCTATATATACTTAGCCAATATATATAACTTATATCGATTCGCTGGAGATGAGAGACAAGAAAAAATTAACAACACTCATTGCAATCCTAAAATATCCTTTAATCAATGTGACATATATATATATATATATATATATATATATAGTAGACCCGTCTGTCTATTAAAACAAATAATTAAAAAAATAAAAAAAAATAAAATACAAGGAAATTAAATTTTTTTTTTTATTTCAATTAATTTGGAAAAAAATTGTTTATATCTAGGGTAAGATGGGATAATTTGATCACAAATAATTCAGCGAAAAATAATTCAAAATTTACATGATTTAATTTTTCATTAAAATTCTCTCGAAAAAAAATTTTATGAATTTTTTTTTCACATAATTGACTCCGACTCAGTTTTACTCCAGAGAATTCAAAGAAAGTTCCACTTGACTATTAATTTCTAGACTAAGTTCTAAAAATTTTACAAATTCGATTTTTTTGAGTTTTTAATCCACGAAAATTAATAAATAATTTTTTTTGTACAGATAACTTCCGACTCAGTGATAAATAATCCATTGACTAATTATATATTCAAAGGCGTGAGTAAAATAGTTCCTCCGTCTATAATTATTTCAGGTGAGTCAAAATTTTTTTTCAAAAAAAAAACTAAAAACTATTTCAGTTAAACTAAAAAATATTTCAATAGTTCAAAGTTTGAACTTAAATAATAAAATCGCTGGATCCTTGACCTATATATATATATCTATATATATATACATATATAGACATTATCATTTATCCTGAACACACAGAGGAATCGTTTTCGATAATGGATTTAAGACTTAAGGATTTAAATGATAAATCTCTAGTGAAAATTTGAAAATTTTATCTTAATATTAAGAATCTAATTCTCATATTTATTTATCATATATAAATAAACCTCTAAATCCTTTTATAATGGAATTTTTTATCCGGGCCATGATTTCGCATCTGAAATTATGTTTATTTTTTTGGAAATTATATATATATGACATTTATAAAGTTCGCTAGTGAAAGGGGTGGAAGTAAGGGATGAAACGTAAATTTTTATTGAGTAAATTTAATCATATCTTTTAAAGTATGGGGATTATGACAAAATCCATGGAATACTTTTTTGAAGGCAATTTGATTCTCTATAAAATTCTATTGATATATTTTTATCGTATTTCTGATAGGTTGGCTGTAATATCGGTTTTTAGTTTTCATTGTATGAATTTGAAAGTAATAGGAATTTTTGTTAGTAATTATTGTTATTATGTATTGTGATTACTGTTTGCAGACTGTATATTTGTAACATCAGATAGCGGTAAATTTACATACGAGTCAACAAACAACGACCCGACAGTCTGTGGTGTTTATTTAATAACAGATCCAGATAAAAAAGTTGAATTGAACTTTTTATCTTTTGATGTACCTTGTGAACAAGATGGCCTCGTATCGGTAATAATTTTTATTTTTTTGAACTCCTTTTTATTATTAAATCAAACAAAGACATTTTTTTTATAACTATTTTGTAAAATTACAACAGAAATAGTTAAATATTTTTATAATTTCTCTATACCTTTACATCTGTGATCCATTTGTGGTAGGAATCATATATGAACACATAGGCGATCAGATATTATGATAAATGATCGTATCTGATCATATATGCCCGTATATGATCATATATAATAGTACATATGATAGTCCATGGTAATATATATATTTTACTTATGCATAAAATCAGATATAATCATAAATAGTATCAGATATGATCACATATAAGAAAGTGATCATATGTGATTTTATATATGACTTATATGATAATATATGGTCATATGTGATCATATAGAGCGAACTATAATCATATGCGGTCATACGTGGCCATATACGATCACTCATGTCCTTATATGATAATATGTGATAGTATATGGTCATATATGACCATATACGATCAGTTATGTAGCAAGCATCTACGAGTCTAACTCCATATATGGCCATAAATGATCTATCTGATCATATGTGATCATATATGGCCACGTATGACCGTATATGATTACATGTGGCTCTATATGACCACACATGTCCCTATGTGATAATATATGGTAGTATATGAGCATATATGATCTGTTATGTAGCAACCATCTACGAGCCCAACTCCATATATAATCATATATGGTCATAAATGACCTATCTGGTCATATATGATCATATGTGATCATATATATGGCTACGTATAATTATATGCGGTCATACCTGGTCATATATGATCACACATTTCCCTATATGATAATATATGGTAGTATATGACCATATATGATCAGTTATGTAGCAACCATCTAAGAGTCTAACTCCATATATGATCATATATGGCCATAAATGACCTATCTGGTCATATATGATCATATATGGTCATCTGTGGCCATAAATGACCCATATGGTCATATATGATCATATACAATTATGTATAATCATATAAGATCATAGATGATCATATATCAACGTATAAGATCAAGTATGATCATATATTGACATATATGATCATATATGATTATATTCAAGTACTGATGAATTCAAATAAACATAACAATGCACATTCTCTTTTATAATTAATAGCAAATAAATTAATTCCATATAATTTTAGTTTGTCGATGGTTGGGAACTCAACGGTGAATTTTTCCCTCCACCAAACGACCACGAACTACCATTTGAAAACCGCATCACCGAATTCTGCGGCAAGCATGTGAGCCATACATTTATAAGCTCACAGAACAGTGCACTCATACAATATCGCATACCATTCAAAGGCAAAGGCTTCACATTGTTTGTACGCTATCGTAAAAATCCGTATCGTAAGTGTTGGTAGTAACAGAAAAATAGAAAAAATATTTATTGCTATTGCAGTCTATATATTAATTTATGTATTTATATTCTATACTTGACATGCTATTTGATTTCCAGCCTGTAATATACTGGTTAACAGTACTATGGACACATTTACGCTTCGCAATTATGGCGAACGTAAAAATTGTACTCTTGCAACAGTGTATCCATCGGCGTTACAAATTATTAGTTTGAATGTTGGTACTAAAAGACTTGAAGGTTTGCCTTATTTACGACAAATCGATACAGGAATTATTCATCATGTAATTATATATTTATATATATCTAAAAAATATATGCGTATATTAAGACAATTTTTGAGTCGTTCTTCTCGTATCGAAATTTTGTCTTTTGTTTTTTGTCTCTCAGCCTTCAAAAAAATTTTTGTTTCAAATTTGACTGCAAGGCTCTTATAGGAAATTGAATTCCCCACAAAAAAGGTCTCATATGTTTTGTTGTTAAGATCAAAAGGAAAAAAGTTACAGCACTTGGAAGTTTGAAAAATAAATGTCAGAAATTTTGGTAAAATCAAAAATATTTTTGAAACTTCAAAAGCCTCTAACTTTTTTCCTATCAATTTTACAGACTTGACTCTCAGGACCTTTTTTGTAGGGCATTAAATTTCCTACAAAAATCTATCTATTGATTTTCGAATAAAAATTTTTTTCCGGCACTTATTGACAAAAAACACAAAGAAATTTTTGAACGCCCCCGTACTTTCATACAAATATATATGAATATATATTATATAATTAATTTACAGTGCGATAAGCGAAGACTACTAGACCAAGTACTAATTGGTGGTAGTAACGGATTAGATACATCTAAATTCGAGCTACTCGACTCCGTATGTGGTTTGAATTCAAAACCAGGTAAAGTTTCTTCCTCTCTGCTGCTCGTATAGAAATTGTTGATTAAATATTCATACAATAATTCCCTAGATCGTAATTATAAGCTAATTGGATGTGGCGTGACAGCAATTCGATTAATATCGAGTGGACTTTTCGACAACTCAGTCAGCGTCTTCGTTCGACCGGCCGTCGAAGAAGAAATTCTCAACTCAAATTTAATTTGCGGTCTTCCAGTACTCGATGACGCTTAGAAATATATGAGAAACAACGTCAACTGACATAAATAAACAGAAATTAAATATACGTATATATATGTTATATATATATATTAGATTCTAAATATTGATAAAAAATTTCTATTTATTTATTTAACTGAAAAACTAAAAATATATGAATCTCTGTACTAGATATTTTTATTTATTTGATTAGTATATTTATTAAAAGTATTAATATATGTAATTAATATTGTAGTGAAAATAATGAACTTTTGTTGATATAAACTTCAACTGAAAATAAATTAATAAAATATTTAAAATAAATTGTTTGTTTTTATTATTTTCTTAATTTTTTCTTCACGCGGTTCAAAAATTTTATTGTCCTCAGTTACATTTTTATATACTTTTGTTTGATAAATTCCATATAGCGAAAATATATAAGTAGATTTATATCTCTTAAATATAAAATACATATTTTTTATTTAAAATACAATTTACATACATTATTTAGAGAGAAACACAAAAACTATCACACCATGACTTGGAAGTTAAGAAAAATATATTTTTTATTATTATTATAATTATTGCAGTCTTTAAAATAATATTTAAAAACTCAAAAATTATGTAAGGGGTCACTTTGATAAATCTTAGTATGGAATTTACAGCCGACAGTCAAATCTTGATTTCACACTCACGAATTGTGTAAGTCGATAGTTGATAAAATATTTAATTAAAATGAATCGACATTAAATTTTGTGATCGATAGACAATTTCAGCCCTAGCGGATCCGAATTACGGTAAATACAGTGATTTACCGTAATTTACGGTGCCTAGCATAATTACCGTAAATTACGGTAATATACGGCAAATTACGGCAAATTGCCGTAATTTACGGTAATTATGCTAGGCACCGTAAATTACGGTAAATCACTGTATTTACCGTAATTCGGATCCGCTAGGGAGTGATCGAATTTATTAAGCCGATTACACGACACTGCACCCCTAGTAGAAATGTTCAATTTTTTACTCGATTAAGTCTAGTATCTGGCTAGCGTTCATATCTAGTAACTGGCCAGCAATCTTATCCAGTAACTGGCTAGTGAAACTAGGTAAAAACTGGAAGTTGCGCCACCTATAACTGAATCGTAAACATTGGTCACACTGATGTTCTACTTATACTAGTGTATGTGTATGTTTATTTTTTCACTTTAACCTGTAAGTTGAATAATATTTAGTAAACATCAAGAAACAATACAAATAATTAACAAAAAATAAAAATTGTGTCTTTCAAAATAAAAATAATCGGTAATATATTTTAAAAAATGGATGAAGTTAAAAAAATCGACGTTTTATGTTATTAATGTTTCTCGTTTTATATTTAAAAATATAATATAATAAATTAATAAATAAATTTTATAACTTTTCCGTGTATTATTATTATTATTATTATTATTATTATTATTATTATTATTATTATTGTTGTTATTATTATAATTTTTAATTGTAATAAAATCAATATTTAATACTCAATAACCTTAAGATCAACAAGAGTCGCCATGTTTTATTTGCTATCTAGTAAAACTGGCCAGTTACTAGACAGTTACTGGATATTATACTAGCCAGTTCCTAGCTTAAGTCTAGTTAAACTAGCCAGTTACTGGCCAGATACTTGATTACGTTTCTACTAGGGACTTATTAATAACACACATTTTTTTAAGTTAACGGACATTTATTTTTTATTGTCTTGGGCGGCGATAACGTCCGACAATATACTCGATACCAAAAACAATAACCGCCAAAAACTGGAAAAATGCCATAAATACATATAAATATGTTAAATCTACAGCGTCAATTTCTTGATAATCAGCAATTCTTTTAAGTCTTTCCTTAGCTTTCAGCTTCTTCCTTGATGTCCTTCCGATTTGTCGCCGCATCCTAAGTTCGATTCCTGCCTCTTGTATGTTTAATGATTTATGATAAAATCGATCTGCCAGAGCCCAAAACTTTCTCGCTTGATAAAAACCTGATCTTTTCAACATAAAACGTTTTGATATATGCAAATTTTTTATAACAATGGCATCAATTATCAAGACTTCTTCAAAGATACAAGCGACCTTCTTATTTTCGAAAACTTGTTTAAAACAATTTATTATTTCGTTGTTGTATGGGGTTGCAATATGTAAGTATTTCATATCCTCATCAGTTTTCCATAATTGCTCTTCTAAAATGTATTTATGGACTATCTCCGGACAATATACGTGATACTTATGATCATACAAGTCTTTGAGGGACTCCATGTTATAAGTCGGCGGGCGAGATAATACGGCAAATAATTGTCCCTCAATCAATGGACTAAATAAAAAAACAAACAAGAATCCCGTGAAGAAGGTGATTTTCATGGCAAGTCGATCGAGAGGTGCATCGATCCCCATACTCATCAGCAGCTTCAGGACATCCAGAACGGCCAATCCGACTTGATACTTATTGTGCAATACAATCAAGAGGGTAATTAAAAGAAGAAGAAAAATTATCGCTATGGCTCCATTAATATCAAATACATGCGCAATTTCATAAACTGCTGATAGATAACTTGCTTTCTTCGTTACTATGATATAAGATTTTTCGGTAATCACTGGCACCGTATGTACAATACGAGGGTCGATATTCGGACTGTATAGTTGACTGATATCGCAAACTCTATTTATTACTGACAGATGTATCGAGTCGTCTGAATTCAAGTTTATCACTTTTTGGGTCATGTTTAATGAAGTAAATGTGTAATTCAATATCAATGGCGATAATTTACTTTGTGCGGCAATGATAACAGGATAGCCATCAAGAAATTTTGTTTTGTCAAAAAGGAGAGTCTCACAAATTTTATGATCTATAAAACAAAAAAAAATCGTTTGTGTTTTATTAATTATGATAGTAATAATGTTAATAATTATGGTAATAAGAATAGGCATTTACCGTTTGAAAAAGATTGATTGTAGAGGGTCAATGGTCGTCCGCGCCAGTCAACCAAATCGAAGTTGACTTCGACCCAAGGATTGGGTGCTCGTCTTGTGAATGGATTATAAGTATAAAGGCTGGTTGTATTACCGGTTCTAGAGCACACTATGATACATGATAACAGTTCAGCCATTGACAGTGCGTAGATCATTTCCCATGAACGCTCGCAAGCTCTTGTGGTTTCGAAGATCACAAAGAATATGGATTTTTGACTCCAGAACGGTAAATGAATCAATTTTTGTAAGAGTTCAAACATTTCTCCATAACTCGACACTGATAAAATATACATCGGATGAGTTGGATAGTACAGCTGAATGTTTTTGCGGATGAAATTTTTGTTGATGATAACGACAGGTGCCCTTATTGTGATGGGCATATTTTTGTGAAATGTCTCTACCAAATTTTCAGTTATGACTATCGGATTTGATGTATTTGCAAAACAAAGTTCAAAAAGTTGAGCCTGTTGGAAAACCAACAAAAAGTTTATTATAATTATTATGAACAATAGAAACAACTGAAAAAAAACTTCAGTAATGGTAATAGGAAAATTAATAACAATGTATATAAATCAATAAACATTTAGTTACCATATTTGTGTGCGTGATTGGAGGATTTGTTGATGATAATTTAAAGTTTTTGAATTCGTAGCACGAAACACTCGCAAATAATGCACTCAAAATAATATTCTTCATCAACATCATTGTGATTATTTTTATTAAATTTTTGTCGTTAAATTATTAAATTGACTCGAAATTGAATTTAAAAAAATTTAATTGTTTTAATTTTGTAATAATATCTAAATAAATAAATTAGCCGATATTTTTGAAAAAGCCGTCTGATCACTTTGTTTGAACGATTAAAAATTAATTATTTTATTTATTAGTGATAGCTATGTTTGACGGTTTTTTTTGAATTAATGATTCCTTCCCGTCGAGGAGGAGTATATATATCATCGAAATTTTGACCTGCGCGAAAACGATATATGCATGCTTCCCCATTTTCGCGAAGATATTATTCGAGAAGAAGGGACTGAAGAACAAAGCTATTGGCTACTATAAGCTTACGTGGTCAAATGACAAGCATGCGCATGCATTCCGATCAATTCCGGTGGCCATTTTAGCTTTGGTTTGCCACATCACCGTTTCTTCCTGCATATATTTGTAGATTAGAAGTTTCATAACACTGGGAATGATATTGATTTATGAAAAATACTATTCTGGAAAAACGTATATCTACGATGGCAAAAAATGATGCCATTTTATAAGTAAAAAATTTGCCACAATAGACCTATTTAAATTTGTCTTCGCAAATTTGTTCAAATTGTTGGTCCCTAAGCTTTTCGTTAGTAGGCTCTGCATTCAATTATGTTGTTTAATCTTGAATATATTGTTATTGATTTTGTTTTAATTAATTGGACCCTTTTAGGGACAGAAATTAGCGATAGCTAAATATCCTTCCACGCTATTTGGGCTGGCGCTACAAATTTGAATGCCCATTTCCGTAGAAAATTCGCTAATTTTACTATTATTGTTCGATTACTGAATATCCAGCGTTGAATATTAAATAAATTTTATATTTCAAAATTCACTCAACGCAATAGTTGAAAAGTAAACTTAAATTCAAATGTGTGACGATCAATAGTATTACATGTATTTGCTTTTAGTTCTGCAGATCGCCAATTCTTCTTCCTTCTGACTATGGCCTTCGAGCCAATAATTACTTCCAACAGTATTGATTTATGCAGAAACTAATACTGCATTTTATAACTCGTTAATAATTATATATATTTTTTCAAAGCTTATAAATCTATTGAAGTCAATTCGGTGACAAAAAGTTTATTGCAGACACAGTGACTCCATCTTCTTCTTCACGACCTAAAAATATTTCGAGGCTAAACTTACTTCTGTTCGTGAAATTACAATGGAAAGAAATATTTTAATAATAGTTTATGAACCGTTAAATATTTCCATCTATTCCTAACCGTCACAAAAATAATTGTTGATTTTATGGTAAATTTAAAACGATAATTTGTTATCATGAATTTAAGTCAACTAATTGTTAACTTAAATTCAACAAAATCTCAAAAATTTTTTTTGTGCCCTTGAGTTATTTCCATTATTTTACTATTCTTTTTTTAAATCGCCAGTTTCTTGCATGCAGATGTAAAACTAAAAGCCTCGTAATTGTTATAAATATTATCGATTAATATATAAACTAGTCGTGCAAGTGTGTTTTGCCATGACCGAGTACAATATAATTGTATTTACGAAATAAATCAAAATATTTCCCATTTAATTATCGGCAGTCTTCCATTCATTAGTCGAGTTACCCTCGTCTTCTAATTCTACAATTAATTATTTTCTGTAAATTTTATTTCAATGTGTTTTACTTTCAAAAATTTTTTTTCTAAAATCTTCGTCTCCTAAATTTTTATTAGTATTCGTACTCAGTTTTATGCTTTTAGTTCATACATTAATTGTGTTTTTTTCGTTTTTTGACAAAATATTCTACTCGACTACGCGTCACTTCATGAATATTTTGCTTCGAACGAATGTCTTTTGGACAACAGCTCTTACTTTTTTTTTTTCTCAGTATTTATATATATATATGTGTATATTAGAAGACCTTGGGCATACCCAATTTAGCCAATCGAGACGAATTCATATCCGGATTAAATTCACACCCAACCCAATCAAATTCAATTTTGAAACCAGATCAAATTCATGGATCGGTGACCGGACGAACCTCAGGACCGAAAGACCTCACACTCTTTGTGTGAAAAATTCTTTCGGCAACCGCTGAGATTCGAACCCACGCCTGGCCAGTGATCAAGTTCGAGAAGCCTAGGTCTTACGCCTTAGATTGCTCGGCCATGATCACCGGTTAGCTCTAACTCCCATCAATTGATATTTCCCCGCCATCTATTGAAATCCGCGACGACTTTTTACCAACAAAACCACACGGTCAGGATGAAATTCAATCCATCATCAGAATGTGAATAACAACAGCCATTCTATTGCATTTGCGCATTAAATATAAACCTACTGAAGAAGTAGATTTATATAACTCGTAAATACAAAATATTTATTTTTTACATGGAAAATACAATTAAATATTCATACAATAACTCCCTAGATCGTAATTATAAGCTAATTGGATGTGGAGTGACAGCAATTCGATTAATATCGAGTGGACTTTTCGACAACTCAGTCAGCGTCTTCGTTCGACCGGCCGTCGAAGAAGAAATTCTCAACTCAAATTTAATTTGCGGTCTTCCAGTACTCGATGACGCTTAGAAATATATGAGATACAACGTCAACTGACATAAATAAACAGAAATTAAATATACGTATATATATGTTATATATATATTAGATTCTAAATATTGATAAAAAATTTCTATTTATTTATTTAACTGAAAAACTAAAAATATATGAATCTCTGTACTAGATATTTTTATTTATTTGATTAGTATATTTATTAAAAGTATTAATATATGTAATTAATATTGTAGTGAAAATAATGAACTTTTGTTGATATAAACTTTAACTGAAAATAAATTAATAAAATATTTAAAATAAATTGTTTTTTTTTATTATTTTCTTAATTTTTTCTTCACGCGGTTCAAAAATTTTATTGTCCTCAGTTACATTTTTATATACTTTTGTTTGATAAATTCCATATAGCGAAAATATATAAGTAGATTTATATCTCTTAAATATAAAATACATATTTTTTATTTAAAATACAATTTCCATACATTATTTAGAGAGAAACACAAAAACTATCACACCATGACTTGGAAGTTAAGAAAAATATATTTTTTATTATTATTATAATTATTGCAGTCTTTAAAATAATATTTAAATACTCAAAAATTATGTAAGGGGTCACTTTGATAAATCTTAGTATGGAATAAACAGCCGACAGTCAAATCTTGATTTCACACTCACGAATTGTGTAAGTCGATAGTTGATAAAATATTTAATTAAAATGAATCGACATTAAATTTTGTGATCGATAGACAATTTCAGTGATCGAATTTATTAAACCGATTACACGACACTGCACTTATTAATAACACACATTTTTTTAAGTTAACGGACATTTATTTTTTATTGTCTTGGGCGGCGATAACGTCCGACAATATACTCAATACCAAAAACAATAACCGCCAAAAACTGGAAAAATGCCATAAATACATACAAATTCGTTAAATCTACAGCGTCAATTTCTTGATAATCAACGATTTTTTTAATTCTTTCCTTAGCTTTAATCTTCTTCAGTGCATACTGCACGACAGTTTTTACTTCGTCATCTAGAATTCCAGCTTCTTTTAGCTTTGACACTTTATCATTAAGTCGATCCGTCATAGCCCATTTCTTACGCGTATGAAGGAAATAGTTATGTTTCAACGTAAAATGTTTAGATATATGAAAGTTCTGTTTAAGAGCACTGTTAATTTGTTTAGCATCTTGAAATATACACGCGACGGTATTATTTTCCATAGCTAGTTTCAAACATTTGTCTGCGCTGTTGTATGCGTACAAGGGATGTAAGTATTTCATATCCTCAACAGTTTTCCATAATTGCTCTTCTAAAATATCATCAAGAATGACATTCTCAAAATAGACGTGATACTTGTGATCGTACAAGTCTTTAAGGGACTCCATGTTGTAAGTTGGCGGGCGAGTTAATACGGCAAATAATTGTCCCTCAAGCAATGGACTAAATAAAAAAACAAAAAAAAACCCCGTGAAGAAGGTGATTTTCATGGCGAGCCGATCGAGAGGTGCATCGATTCCCATACTCATCAGCAGCTTCAGGACATCCAGAACAGCTAATCCGATCTGATACTTATTGTGCAAAACAATCATGAGGGTGATTACAAGAAGAAGAAGAATTATCGCTATCGCTCCATTAATATCGATTACATTCGCAATTTCAGAAGACGCTGATTGAAAATTTGCCTTTTGTGTTACTATGATAAAAGACAATTCGAAAGGCACAGGCACTATGTGTTCATCTCGATATAAATCGCCTAGTTCATAAAATACTGTAGCGATATCGCAATTTCCATCTGCTACTATGGTTTTGCCTACCCGATTAATAGGTTCGAAGTACCTGACGTTTTGAGTCATGTTTAAAGAACCAAATATGTCATCAAACATTACAGGTGTATTTTTTCCCATAGCAGCTATGTTAACGGGATAGCCACCAAGAACTTTAGTTTTATCGAAAAAGAGAGTCTCACATATTTTATAATCTGAAAAAAAATTAAGTTCATGTTTTATTAGTTAGGGTAGCAATAATGATATAGTAGTTTATCTATCGAGTGCGAGCGTCTTAGACTCGATTGTACTAGATAAATACATTAGTTTTTGTGACAGATATTTGAAATTTACTACATTTAGTGCCTATAATTGGCAGGTTATAAATCCGCGTATATTTACATATTTGGTAAGATTGTTTTGAGTATTTGTTGAAAATTAGAGAGAAGTCGGTAAGTGAACGAATTAAAATGATGATAAATTTTGTCACAAGATGGCTCGTTAAGTTACTTCGATATTTTTTGGTCGTTTGCTATCGCACATGTAACCAAAAAATATTTTTTGATCCGATGATGACGTCACTATTAGAACAATTAGGTATCTTTTTTAGCAAGTGGATCTTATTTAATATTTTTAGCTGCCGGCTATAGGCGCTAAATGTCGTAGATTTTAAGTGTCTGTCACAAAAACTATAATAATGATGATAATAATAATAGTATTTACCGTTAGTAAAAGGTTGATTGTAAAAAAATATTTGTCGTCTATGCCAGTCAAAAAACTTTTCATTAATTCCAACCCAAGCATCGGGTGCTTGGTTTACAAAGGGATTCACAGTATAGAGACTGGATTCATTACCGGTGTTGGAGCACACCACGACACATGATAACGTTCCATACCACCACAGTGTAATAAGAATTTCCCATAATTGCGCGCAAGGTTCTTCAGTTTCGAGGATCACAAAAAATTTTGAATTTTTACTCCATAGCGGTGAAATGTACAATTTTTTAAAGATTTCCAACAAATCTCTACCACTCGGCACTGATAAAATATACATTGGATAGGTTGGATAGTACAGTTGAATGTCTTTGGCAATAAAATTTTCGTTGATGACAATGACAGGTGCCATTATTGTAATTGACAAATTTTTGTGAAATGTCTCTACCAAATTTTCAGTAATGGCTATTGGATTTGATGTATTTGCATAACAAAGTTCAAAAAGTTGAGCCTGTTGGAAAATAAACAAAAAGTTTATTAAAATTATTATGAACAATAAAAATAACTTAAAGAAAAAAAAACGTCAGTAAAAGTAATAATAGAATTGAGAAAAATATGTAATTCAATAAATATTTAGTTACCATATTTGTGTGTGTGATTGGAGGGATTTTTGGTGATAAATTGAAAATTTTAAATTCGTAGCACGAAACACTAGCGAACAATGCACTCAAAATAATATTCTTTATCAACACCATTGTGATTATTTTTATTAAATTTTTACAACAATTAAATTATTAAATTGACTCGAAATTGAATTTAAAAAAATGAAATTGTTTTAATTTTACAATAAGGTCTAAATAAATAAATTAGCCGATATTTGTAAGACAGCTGTCTGATATCACTTTGTTTGAACAATTAAAGGATAATTATTTGATTTAATAGTAACAACTATGTTTGACGGTTTTTTTCGAATTAATGATTTCTTCCCGTCGAGGAGGTGTATATATATTGACGAAATTTCGACCTGCGCGGAAACGATATTTGCATACTTCCCCATTTTCGCGAAGATATTATTCGAGAAGAAGGGACTGGAGAACAAAGCTATTGGCTACTATAAGCTTACGTGGTCAAATGACAAGCGTGCGCATACATTTCGATCAATTCCGGTGGCCATTTTGGCTTTGTTTTGCCACATCGCCGTTTCTTTTTGCATGTAATTGTATACTAGAAGTTTCATAACTGCTTGGAATAGTATTGATTTATAAAAAATACAATTCTGGAAAAACGTATACTTTTATAATAGTAAAAAATAATGCGACTTTAGAAATAAAAAAACTGCCGTAATGAACCTATTCATATTTGTCTTTGTAAGTTTGTACGAAATGTTGCTTCCCAAGCCATTTGTTAGTAGGGTTTGAATTTAATTATTTTGTTTATTCTTAAACATATTTTTATTCATTTCTTTGTTTATCTTATTTGACCCTTAGGAACAAGAATCAGCAATAGCAAAATATCCTTCCACGCTGTTTGGGCGCCACAACTTTGAAGGTCCATTTCCGTAGAAAAATGGCCGAATTTACTATTATCGTTCGATTACTAGGGAACTAGCGTTCAATATAAAATAAATTTTATATTCAAAAATTCGCTTAAAGTAATAGTAAAAAAGTAAACTTAAATTCTATTGTGTGACGATCAATAGTATTACATGTATTTGCTTTTAGTTCTATGGATCGCCAGTTCTTCTTCCTTCTGACTATGGCCTTCGAGCCAATAATTACTTCTAACAGTATTGATTTATTCAGAAACTAATACTGCATTTTATCACTCGTTAATAATTATGAATATTTTTTCAAAGCTTATAAATCTATCGAAGTCAATTCGTAGACACAATGACTTGATCTTCTTCTTCATAACCTAAGTGTATTTTCAAAGCTAAATTTATTTCTGTTTACTTTGCAGTAAACGAATTTTACGACCATCAATTGAACATCAAATTACTGATATAATCTCAATCGATTAAATTTGATGCAATAATTAGCCTTGAGATTAGGAAATATATATTCAAATAATAGCTTATAAACCGTTCAATATTTCCATCATTTTACTTTTCTCTTTTTAAAACCACCATTATCTTGCATGCGGCCGTAAACTAAAAGCCTCGTAATTGTCATAAATATTATCGACTAATATATAAACAAGTCGTCTAAGTGCATTTTTACCATGACCGAGTAGAATATAATTTTATTTATGAAATAAATCAAAATATTTTCCTTCTAATTATCGGCAGTCTTCCATTTATTAGTCGAGTCACCCTAGTCTTCTAATTCTGCAATTAATTATTTTCTGTAAATTTTATTTCGATGTGTTTTGCATTCAAAATTATTTTTTTCGACACTATTTCGTCTCTTAAATTTTTATTAGTAGCAATACTACAGTTTATGGTTTTAGCTCATTCATTAGTTGTGTTTTTTTCGTTTTTCGACAAAATATCCTACACTGTAAAAAAAATTTTTTGAATTTTCAAAAATTGTCTAGAACGCAATAAACACATACATTTGTGCTTGAAATTTCATTACTAATTTCATATAGAATTTAAAATACACGTTTTTGAATTTTCAAATACTTTTTTTTGAATTTTCAAATAAGTATTAGGAAATTTCAAATAGAATTATTAAAATTCAATATATGTTTTAGAATTTTCAATACTTGCTTTGAAAATTTAAAAATCGAGTATAAATTTTCAGTAGGGGAGGGTGGGGCAGAGCGGCCCCCCTGAAATTTTGACCAAAAAAAAAATTTGTTTTTTTTCGACTAATTACTATAAATCCGATATGTTTGCGCATGTTTACCCCTACGCATAACATTTGGGGCAAAATGGACAAGCCAAAAATTTTGAAAAAGTGATTTTTTCATATTTTTATCGTCAAATTAAAAAAAAATGATTATAATTCCACATTTCTAGCCCTACGCATAACACCTGGGGCAAAATGGACCAGCCGAAACTTTCGAAAAAATTATTTTTTCATATTTTTCGGCCGTTTCTTTTTGTAAGAGGCAAATTTGGTCACTAAAAATTTATAAAAATTAAATTTTTTTTTTTACTTGATAAATTTTTGAAATAAAGTAAAATTATAGAATTGATTTTTTTTTTTATTAAATAACAATTAGTAATTAAGGTAATCGAGAGTGAACGATTTTTTACGCTTTAAAAAATTTTTTTCGAGTAATATAAAACCAAAAATAGTTGTCAAGAGAAAGAAATACATTCTTAATGATGAAAACAATTTAAAAAAAAAAAAACGAAAAAAATTTTTTTTATCACTTTTTGAAGGGGGGCCGCTCTGCCCCACAAAAAAAAAAAATTTTTTTCAGAATTTTGGCAAAATGTCCATAAATTTGTTCGAAATAGGACAAAAGTAAAGTGATCATATGGTTGAAGCCACAAAAAATAATAATTGGCTTAGGGGGGCCGCTCTGCCCCACCCTCCCCTACGTTTATTAAAATTCATATTTTTTTTATTAATTTTGAATACCAGCTTAATTATTAAATTACGTATATTAAATTTAAAGCTTTTTTTATTGAAAATACAACTCAAATATCTAGTTATGAAAATTCAATTCCTTTTGTCTTGTAATTTTCAAATTACACCGGCACACAAAAAAAAATAAGTTCTCTGTACTTTTGACGGGACCGATTTATTCCCATGTATTTTGACTCGCTGAATCCGAATCCAAGGTCCGTTTAACCCGTACACCCTCAGATTTTTAGAAAACTTTAAAAAACCTCAAAAATACACGAAAATCGACCGTTTTTTAAATTTATAAATTTTTTTAACCCTAACTAAGCATGATTTTTATGTATTTCGGTCCTCCACATACTAACCTGAAGTTTATTTAAAACATTAGCCATTTAAAGTCTGAGTAAATTCCAAAAAACCCCAAAAAATTGCAAAAAAGCAAAAAAATTCTTAGTATTGTGATGGAAAAAATTTTATAGGGCTAAATAAATAATTATCTTCATGTATGTTTATCTGTCACATATAATTCTCGAACATCCATGGCTCAGACATCTCTAAAATTTTAAATAAATGGCAAAAATTCCCAAAAAATCGAAAAAAATAAAATTTGGTATAACAAAAATCATTTTTTAAATCGAAATAAATAAAAGAAATCATATTGTTCGATCTGTGATATATATATATATAAAAAATATTTTGGCCGAAAACATAAAAAAATTTTAATATGCTTCAAAAAATTTTTTTCATCACAACACTAAGAATTTTTTTGCTTTTTTGCAATTTTTTGGGGTTTTTTTGGAATTTACTCAGACTTTAAATGGCTAATGTTTTAAATAAACTTCAGGTTAGTATGTGGAGGACCGAAATACATAAAAATCATGCTTAGTTAGGGTTAAAAAAATTTATAAATTTAAAAAACGGTCGATTTTTGTGTATTTTTGAGGTTTTTTAAAGTTTTCTAAAAATCTGAGGGTGTACGGGTTAAACGGACCTCGGATTCGGATTCAGCGGGTCAAAATACATGGGAATAAATTGGTCCCGTCAAAAGTACAGACAACTTATTTTTTTTTGTGTGCCGGTGTTATTTTTAACAGTGTAATCAACAATTCGTCAGTTTATGAATATTTTGCTTCGAACGAATGTCTTTTGGACAATAGCTCTAACTCCCATCAATTGATATTTTGCCGCCATCTATTGAAATCCGCGGCGACTTTTTACCAACGAAACCACACGGTCAGGATGAAATTCGATCCACCACCAGAATGTGAATAACAACAGCCATTCTATTGCATTTGCGCATTAAAATTTCAACAACACATGCGTTAACTATCACAAAAACATAAGAACGCGCCTACTAATAACCTTATTCACAATTTTCGTCACAATAATATAAAGTATTAGTTCTCGGAATCGATTCCATTAATTTATAAAATTAAACCAAAATCAATTGGCTGACTCATTTCTTAACATATTCAAATATTCTCATATTCGGTGACAAATTTGAATTATCGTTTAAATTTTGCGATGCCGAGAATTGTAAATAAAACAAGAAATACCGGAAAATCAATAAGTTGTGTGTCGAGTGAAACAACTGACTAAATTACGATAAAAATGAAAGTCATAACAAATAAGTTAAGCAGAACATTAATAATATCATCAGTTTCCGTTGTTCTACTCGCGGTTTTGTTGACGGGATGGAAACATTTTTTTTCGGTGTTAATATTTTTTTTATTGACATTGTCATGCAGTGTCATCGGTCCTTTAGTTATTGTGCTGATACAAATCGCGTTTTCACCAAAACATCAGACTGGTATAAATACATTGAAAACTACTGTCGAATTGGATGCATTCCGTACCATGTTAATGGTAATTATTTTCTAATTATCAAAACTACATATATAAAGAGTCCAATTCCTGTAATGTCGAGTCCTTGCGACCAGGGATCCAAGAATTACTTAAGGAAGTCTCTTATAATCCAGATAAAAAGAGAAATGATCCTACACGGAAAGAAAATTATGGCAGCGGTTCCCATAATTTTGTGAAATTTTTTCCTATACCATCATAGGAATTACGGCCATAAATTATGGGAGCGGTTCCTATAATTATAGGAATGATTCCCATAATTATAGGAATAATTCCTATAATTATGGGAATGATACCCATAACACTATAGGAATGGTTCCTATAATTATAGGAATGGTTCCGATAATTTATAGGAATACTTTCTATAATATTATGGGAATCATTCCTATAATTTATGGGAATGGTTCCTATAATTTATAGGAACCATTCCCATAAATTATAGGAACCATTCCCATAATATTATGGGAATGGTTTCTATAATAGTATGGGAACTATTCCCATAATATTATGGGAATGATTCCCATAATGCAATTGGAATGGTTCCTATACCATTATGGGAGTCATTCCCATAATATTATGGGAATAGTTCCCATACTATTATAGGAACCATTCCTATAATATTATGGGAATGGTTCCCATATTATCATGAAAAAATTAATTTAAAGAAGTGTGGTAATCACTTCTACAATACACAGAAATATTTTTAAACATACAAACAAAAATTCAAACATTGAAAAAAAAATCGTATTTGGCAAAAAAACATTAAAATTTTTAATAAGAATTTTTTGTCAGCACAAAACATTCAAGAAAATTCAAATTTTGGGAAATTTCTACATTATTGTGCAAAAAAAGAATTTTATGATATTATAGGGATGGTTCCTATAATATTATGGGAACCATTCCTATATCATTATGGAAATCATTCCCATAATGGTATGGGAACTATTCTCATACTATTATGGGGATGGTTCCCATAATATATGGGAACCATTCCTATAGTAGTATAGGTACTATTCCCATACCATTATGGGAACCATTCCCATAATGCATAGGAAAACTTCCCATAATTTTCTTTCCGTGTATATATATGAAAAGTCTAATTTCTGTAATGTCGAGTCCTTGAGACCAGGGTCCAAGAATTAATTAAGGAAGTCTCTTATCCAAATAAAAAGAGAAATGATCCTGGTTTCTTTATATTGTTTTCTATATAAAGTCTGGGGACGTCTCGAAAATGGGACAGTCATCGAAATTGTGAGAATGGGGGCATATGAGCACTCACCCTTGACATTTGTAGACTCGATACTACAGGAGTTTGACAGTACAGCAGAATTCCTTCGAAGTTGCTCTGGCCGAAGTTCCCCTTCTCTAATTTTCCAGCACATCGGTATTAACGTTCCCTGGCTAATTTCGTTCTATCAATCTCTTGAGAGCTCACATTTGCGCAGACAAAATTTACCATAAGAAAAAATGATGTTTGCGCACGCGTGAGATCATTTCATCAAGAGTTTGATGAAACCTACATCTGGCGGGTGTTTCAAATCGGCTGAATTTGTCCCTTTGTAATGAATAATTCCTTGCGAACATGATAGACGCATGGAATCCTTCATGTAGAAGGGACGAATGCAGCCATTGTATACCAGGTAACGGGAAGTTAGTTGGCCAAATGTTGTAGGGATGAGAAAAAATTACATCCTTATCAATCTTGTAGGGACAGGGAGAGCAGCTTTGAAGGAATTCGACTGAAAGTCGACATAAAGTGGAATTACTAAAGAAATGTTTCTATACAGAAAGGCTATGAACCAAAAGTATCAACAATCCAACGCCAAAACAAGTACCCAATGATCTTTACGCGTCCGGTCGATAGTTCACTGCAGAATCTCTTAGACCTAATCTTCCGGGATTTCATAAAATCATGGCTGACTGACATCACGGTTTTTCCGGACGAGCTACTTTTGACAATGAAACAAGACTTCTGGATCGCGCTCCAAACCCTCAATACCCGGCTCTCGAAAATTGATCACACGAAACTCATTGCCTCAAGTATCGTAAACAAAGTGACCTTTCACTTTGAAAAGATCCGGATTGCCCAATCCGCAGTCTGCGAAGGCTCTGATCCCATTTTCATTCTCTCTCCCCATCTGATGTCTTCATCCACGGAACTGGACTACCTTCGAGCAATCTCTACCCTCTTCATAACTTATTTTCTGCCACGCAGTTACTCTCTTTCTCCATCAAAGTTCATTCTGCGCGAAGTCCTGACCCACAGGATAATAAAACCTGCCATCGATTTGATAACCGATCCGGACTACATAAATCTGAAGATCCTGGCGTACATCGAGCAGCAGCAATTGGCCGAAGCAATGCATCGCAAAACTTATGAGTACGCCGAGTCCTTTGAGGATTTCATTCGGATGATAAAGAGCTCGCGTGACCTAGAAGTCCTCAAACACATTCGCTACAACATCGTGACGGAAATAATGCAAGCGACGACAATCGAAAACGTCAAAAGAGCTCAGGGCCTAGATTTGGACGCACCATCGGGTTCCAATAAGGCTGACGTCATCCAGGGACGGAAACTCAAGCGATACATCAGCCAGTTGACCTTTGCTAAGACCACTTGCGAGCATCACATGCAATCACTTGGTTGGGACGGCTATCCCATTCAAGACTGCCTCCAAGACTCAACCGAACGCGTGATTCCCTTGGCCATAATCCTCGAAAGCGTCGTGGGTCGTCGCTTCCTCACGGCTTTTCTCGAAAGTGTCTCTAGTCAAGGCCTCATCGGCTATTGGGCAGCAGTCCAGGAACTTCGGGCTGCTGATAAGTCATCTTGGCACCAATTGGGCGCCGAAATTTTCTACACTTACATCAGATCACCCACGGCCGAAATAAAAGTTGACAAGAGCGTCCGCAAATGTATGGAAGCTTTTCTGATGGGAGACAAAGGCCCGCAAATTTTTTACCAGGTCCAAGATGACGTTGTCAAGATCATTGAAGACAAATATTACTCCTCGTTTCTGGTTAGCGAGCAGTACAAACAGATGCAAGAAGCGTTACTGGTTGAGCGAACAGATTTATTAGTCGACGAGCGTGTTAACGACTGCGTAGTCAATGAAACGACTTTGGTTGGCGAGCATTCGAATTACGCGCGCAGTAAATTGGATCAGTTGGCAGAGAAATTGAACAACAAGATGCAAGCTTTGCAGGCGTTGAAGTCATCTCTGAAGCCCGAAAGCCGCGTGCTGAGTATTCTGGCCAAAGAGGTTGAGTGGCTTCAAGGCGAAAAGCGACAACTTGAGGCCCATCTCACCCATACTGAGATGTGGGCAGAGCATTTGGGCAAATGGCGTTGTGATGTTCAGAGCGGAGAGATTCCAGACAATGGTGACCCTCCGCAGTTTATTCTAGTTGTTCACATGGCACAGGAAGAAAACGACGACGGGATTTCTACCGGATGGGTCGTGTTTCGAAAACTACCAGAGTTCCATGAACTGCATCGCAAATTGAGGCTCGTGTGCACCAATGTAAAGAACTACGAGCTGCCAAGTCAGCCACTGAAATTTTTCGGCAAGACTGATAGGAACGCATTGGAGAAGGCCAAGAACCAGATACAGCGTTACGTTAATTTCGTGCTGGAAGACGATAAGTTGAACCAAAGCGAAGCACTGTACAGTTTCCTAAGTCCCAGTTCTGAGCATCTCAAGCACGTGACGCCCTCGCCGAAGAAGTCGAGGTTCTCACTAGCGACCCTGTTCAAAGGAGGATCCGGCAGCGGGGATTCTAGAGAAAAGGACGAAGATGATGACTATTCATTGCTGCTAGAGGACTCAGAAATCGGTCGATCGGGAGCCGCGGACTTGGCCGTAGGCAAGGACGCAATCGCCGAACCACTTTACGCTCTCGTTGGAGAAATTTTTGACCTGAGAGGGGTCTTTAGGTGGCTAAGAAAGTCTCTGATCACTTTCGTACAGATAACTTATGGCCGGACAATAAATAGGTGACTTTTCATCAATACCTGGTATTTTACCCCAGTTATAGTTTTTTCAGAACTTATTGTCATGAAATTTTCAGGCAAGTTCGTGATACAGTAGCTTGGGTCTTTTCCGAGCCGATGCTAAATTACTACATCCAACTATTTACCAAATCGTGGTGGCCGAATGGGCAACTGGCGCCCAATACCCCGGCTAGAACCGACGAAGAAAAACTTAAAACTCGCGGTGAAGCCAGAAGACAATTTCTTAACAACATTCCTGAGGTGTTGGCTAGTCTCGTTGGCGCCCAAAGTGCGCAGAAAGGTGCTACCAAAGTATTTGACACTCTGCAAAACGTCAATCTCAACAAACAATTATTTTACGTGAGTCTTTTTTGTAAAAGTACACGTTTACTTATATGTAGAATGATAAATAAATTGACTTTGTTTGTTTCAGGATATTTTTGAAGTTGTATTGTATGAAATATTTCCAGAACTTCACCACCAGTAATTTTTTATGATAATTTCTAACCTACAAAGTATTTTATTATGAAATCTACTAGATGTGCTAATGTTTGTAAATAATTTTTGACCATTTAAATATGCATTTAATAAATATATATGTATATATATATATATTTATGTCACCACATATATCTTATATTTATTTTTTTGTGACTAAATAAAATATATAAAGTTAAACATTTGGCTCGAATTCATTATCCTGAATAAAATTTCTTGGGCAACCGAGAGGTTCGCGGTTCGAATCCAGGTCTCGGTAAAGTCATTTTTTTTTTTTTTTTTTTTTTTTCATTGCTCAAAAATAATAGGAGTAAAAACACACGAGATAATTTTTCAATAATATTTATATTTATTTTTTTATTCTTGTATTTAAACGTCGTAAGGAGGCAATACGACGGATCAATAAACAATTTTCTTATTTATTTATATACTAAAATTAATAATAATAATTATAATAGTAATAATAGTTATTTTTTAACGGCTATACAAATATTACAATACATAGTTTGGATATTTTTTTCTTTAAACACGAAGAATTCATATTTTCCACATGTTAACTTATTATATATATCTTTTTTTTTATTTACACATAGTCTTTAAATAGTTATCATCACTTTGGCACCATAAACCATTTATCTTACGCCCTTTTTATCATATTAATATATATGATTTTTTTTAAAACAACGAGATGTCAGTTCGATAACTTGAAATGAGCCGTTTCGAAATTTATCAACATCAATCTCGTTTTTAATTTAGGAGATTACATAAAATAAAAAAAAAATGGTTAATTTACCAACTCAAGTCAAATTATAAACTTCATTTGCGTGGACTGCACGCGGTTGTTAATTTTTTTTGTAATTCATCAAATTATCCGAGAAAAAATTATTGAATCTAATCATATATGACACTCATATAATTATATAGCACATATATATGATCAAGTATGATATATAACACTCATATGACCATATATGACATTTTTGACACCCTTACGATTATGTATGACACTATATGATCATATTACCACTCATGTGTTCATATATGATATTCATGACCATATTCGAGCATATATGACACTAATATGATCATATATGACGCTAATATGATCCCATATGACCATATATGGTATTTATAGCAACCGTATGATCATATATGACTTCACTTTATCATATATCGTATTTATGACACTTATATGATTATATATGACGCTCGAATGGTCATATGTGAACACATATGTCATATATGACACATACGATCATATAGGACCTCATCCCATCATATATTGTATTTATGACATTTATATGATTATATATGACGCTCGAATGGTCATATGTGAACACATATGTCATATATGACACATACGATCATATAGGACCTCATCCCATCATATATTGTATTTATGACATTTATATGATTATATATGACGCTCGAATGGTCATATGTGAACACATATGTCATATATGACACATACGATGATATAGGACCTTATCCTATCATATATTGTATTTATGACATTTATATGATTATATGTGACGCTCGAATGGTCATATGTGACCACATATGACACATACGATCATATATGACTTCACTTCATCGTATATCGTATTTATAACACTTATATGATTATATATGACGCTAGAATGGTCACATATAACCACACATGACATATATGACACATACGATCATATATGACCCCACATGATAATATGTCATATTTATGATATTCACATGATCATGTATGACCCCACATGATAATATGTCATATTTATGATATTCACATGATCATATATTGTATTTATGACACTCATATGATCATATATAACTACAGCTGACATATATGAAACTTATACGTCATATTTATAATGCTCACATATGATCATATCTGATCATTTTTGCACGAATAGAAATCAAAATTTGTAACTAATTTATCACAATAAATCCTTGAGCTCTATAAAATTTTTTTTACAAAAAAAAAATAATTATCAACAGTACAGTATTCAAATTTAAACATTAAAATTTTTTTACATTTAAAATTTCCGATATTTCGTTACACAATTTTAAACTTTATAATACTTATTGATTATTTATTTATAAATCCCTGTTAATTATTTTTCATTATGCCAAATAAAATTATTTGCCCATCTAATTATTTAAAAAAATTGGTGTTCTTAATTAATTAATCAATTATTTAAATAAATAAACCAATAAATACTTTTTCACAAGAAAAATTTATGTCCTAGGCCCGCTGGGACAAAGAAATTATAATCCAGTCAGATAAAAATATTTAATTATCTTTCAATTATTCAAATACCCACTAATTGTCATAGAAAAAATATACATATTACACCTGGTTGTTTTCTTTACATATATTTTTATACTTCACAGTAATCCCGCTCTTTATATTTTGCTACAAAAATATAAATTAATTTTATTTACTTGGTATAAAATTACTAGCAACACCAAAAAAATTAATTAAGTATTTACGAAATGTAATATATACATAAATCTATAAACTGATACTCAAAAAATTTTTTTTTTAAAAATCGACGCGTAAAAAAATTTAAAAAGAACGAAATCAACGTAAAAGTTCACTGTAGCAGACAACAAATAATTTTTTTCGATAAAAAACGGTCAATTAGTTTAATAACTACAGATAAATTAACCCGCGATGTGGGTGATGTGTATCAAAGATGGCGATGTCTCTCTCGGAGTGATAGATGGCGCTCTACTGCTGCTGGGTGTTGCTGATGGCGGTATCAGTGAAGTTACTTCCGGACTCGATGTCTGTCCATTATCTTCATAAACTCTTTCCTATAATACATCGAATTATTGATTCCTCAAATCTAATTACTCAAATTTATATCCCAATAAATTCATAAAAACGTTTTTTTTTCATTTTTAATAAAATAACTCAGTCTTAAATTCGAATTCCCAGTTAGTACAAAAATCGTGGCCTATCAATATTGTCATTCGTTTTAATAAAAATATATAAATATATATATATATATTTTTCAATGATTATTATTGTTATATATGTATATATTTATTTGACTAATTATTAAGTTTATTGTTGGCAGGAGATTCAGGTCGATGACTCGTCCAATGGAATCTCCTCGAACCGCCACTACGTTGTCTCAGTCTCATTCATTTGTATAAAATGTAATGGCAAGTGTTGCAATTTAACCGGGTATTCGACATTCGCTGAGTTAACTTTCTAGTTTTTTTAAATCCGTTTGTAGTTATCAATAATTCAATGTTTTTTAGGTTAGGAAAATGAAAAAAAAAAGTAACGCATTTGATTTTCATCAAATATGTTTTTTTTCTTAGTATTTAATCCGTTGAAGCGTAATGTTACAGTTTAGATTGCATATTTTTCGGTTGTATTCATTTTTTTAAGCCATATTCCAAATAAAATATCCAGATATGGTCATATATAAACACTAACATCTGATGATATTCTAAAATCACCATATATAATCATATATGAACATTTATGTCTGATCAAATACGAAAACTAACTGAATATGTTTATATCTGACACTTATATGATCACATATGACATTTATATGATCTTATCTCGTCATATATGACCATATATGAACACTCATGGCTGATCGGATAGAAAAAGTGACTGTATCTGATTATATCTCACACTTATATGATCACATGACATTTATATGATTATATATGATCTTATCTGGTTATATGTGACTATATATGATGACTCATGGCTAATCGGATATAAAAGGTGACTGTATCTGATTATATCTGACACTTATATGATCACATATGACATTTATACGATCTTATCTCGTCATATATGACCATATATGAACACTCATGGCTGATCAAATATAAAAAATGACTGTATCTGATTATATCTCACACTTATATGATCACATGACATTTATATGATTATATATGATCTTATCTGGTTATATGTGACTATATATGATGACTCATGGCTAATCGGATATAAAAGATGACTGTATCTGATTATATCTGACACTCATATGATCATATATGACATTCATATGATTATATATGATCTTATCTGGTTATATGTGACCATATATGAACACTCATATGGCTGATCAGACATGAAAAATGACTGTATCTGATAATATATGACATTCAAATGATTATATATGATCATATCTGATCATTCACCAGAAAATGATCTTATCTGGCGATACATGACCATATATGAACACTCATATCTGATCAGATACGAAAAGTAGCCTTATCTGATTTTATATGATATTCGCATGTTTATGAATGACATTTATATGATCATATATGCCGTTTATACCTGATCAAATAAACTTATGTTTTATCAAATATGATCATATACATCAGATATGATCATATATACTCCTGTCTCAAATTTTACATGGTCCGGTACTTTGGCTCAAAATTCGGTCTTAAGTATTGATCTTATAAAAAAAAGTAATAGATACTTTTTTGTAGGAAATTTAATTTCCTATAAAATTGATCTCATATATTTTTATCGTATCTCTAATAGTTCCCCCGGAAATTCAATTTTAGTGATTTTCAAAAATTCTAATTCGTTTTATGCTTCAACAGATCAAATAAAAAAAAACTTCAACAAAAATGTCATACCTGCGAACTGTCGTATTTGAGTCTTTTCCAAATGCCTTTTTTCTCCGTCCCTGCTGAATTGGCGACACTGTCCGCTGCGGAAGCATTATAATTTGGGTTTGAAAAGGTCATGACATTTCTTCTTTTTCCGTACATGTATTTTTCCTGCTTAGGTTTTCTCTGGCAGACCAAGTAGATGATAGCAGCAATTATAATAATAGTGATCGTTACCACGACGACAATCGTTATGGTCATGGTAGTGTACGTTTTGTTCTTAACATTTTTATTGTTCAAAAACTTGTCGTCTTTTTCCCGATAAGTCGTCTTAGGAATCACCTCCACAGGCCTTTCGTCCTCGTCATGGTCATAGTCCGGGTCATTTTCAGTTCCCGGTTTTCTAATAGGAACCCACTTTTTGGGCCTAACCGAACACGAAAAGTCATTTTCAGCACCAACTGGACAAGCGCACGTGTAATTTTTCTTAACAAAGAAGCAATAGTGCGTGCATCCGCCATTTCCTTCAGCGCAAGGATTCCATCCCTTTTGCAGACTAGCCGATACTGCTCTGATATTCGTGATCACCGACATGGAAGTCCGTATATTTATTCTATTGCTTCCCGTCGCCTTATCTGCCCTCTTCAAACTCGAACTGGTTCCAAGATGACCGATCCAGTAGATGTAGTCTCCAAGCAAAGTCAGCCCGTAAGGATTATCAGCAGCCGCGATCAACTGGACCCTGTAATTCCCATTGAGGTCAGACATTTCAATCCTATTGTTCCTCATGTCCGCCCAATAGAGCTTCCGATTATCGTAATCGATCGTCAGTCCATTAGGATCCGCCAAATTATTAGAAACAATCACTCGGCGATTACTGCCATCCAAATACGCCCTCTGTATGTTTGAATTCTTGCCCAGCCTGCACCAGAAGATGTAGCCCAGCTTAGGGAACAGAGCGATACTTGCGAACCAGTGCTCGGTATCCTCAGTGTCATTGATCAAAGTCATTCGATTGAATCCCCCTCTGTGAATAACTTCAATGGTACTTCTTCGCTGGTCTGTGAAATATATGTTTCCACTGATCCAGTCCACGGCAAACAGGAAGTACGAGTCCGACTTCTCGGTAACAACCGGGAATCCATCAGTGATCTTGCTCATTTTGCCAGAGCGAATCACTTTGTTCCCATTGCCTCTGTATGACTCGTCAGCGAAGAATATGATATGCTCGTTCCAATAGAAGTCAACCGAGTCTGGTTGAACGATTCTATCATCCGTTGGGAGAGTTATGTCCCTCATTTCCGGAGTGTCTAGTGATATGCGTGCGAGACCTTTCTGGCCAGTTAAAAAAAGGGAATTAATGGGAAACTCGTGGCAGTTATCAAGCGTTTGTCCGAATCCCAGGATTCCTGTTGGGCAGGCACAAGAAGCACCGTGAGGATTTCGGAGGCATAGATGACTGCACCTCTTCTTGATACAGGCGTCTTGGACATCGTCGGTATCTCTAGGCGTGATGGTATGAACGTCCATTATTCCGTCCAACTTGTCCACGAGAATTTTAGCATCAGCGCCGGTAGTTTTGTTGGCCTGATGAATCGCTTTAGTCATCCAGTCACTCCAGTATATGAATCCATTCATCAAAGCCAGTCCGTAAGGATGCTGGACACTTTTTACCAGGACTTTTCTATTCGTCCCATCTAGGTCCGAGAATTCGATAACTTTTCGCTTAGCGTCGTTCCAGTAGAGCTTGTTCGTGGCCACGTCAACCGTCAATCCATTGGGCCAGACGAGATCCTCTGAGATTACAGTCATTCGTTCCTGACCATCCATATTAGCGCGTTCGATCCTCGCGTTCTGACCCCAGCCTGTCCAAAACATCAGCCCGAGCTTATAGTGAAGTGCGATCGCTCGCGGATTGTCAAGACCCGACCAGATCAAGACTTTGCGGTTGCTGCCATCTAGCTCAGATACTTCGATGCTGTTTAGTCCAGCGTCTGTCCAATAAAGCTGCAAGCAAATAAAAGAATGATTATTCAACGAATGACGGTTTTGTGAACGGATTTTACCTTCCGGCCAATCGAATCCACGACCAAGCTATCAACAGTATCGATCCCTGAAGAAATGATAGTCTCTATATGCTTTCCATCGAAGCTCGCCCGGCTGATGATATCTGCGCCAGGATCCGTCCAATAAATCTGGCCGGTCTTTCGGTCGACGTCTACACCCGTTGCATTTATCAAGAAATTTATAGGCAGAGCTACGTCGACACGGTAATCTGTGTCGAAGGATATAAATCGTATGTCAACGCGATGCGCGAAGATTATAAAAGTATTCGGAATTTTCCTGCATTGCTTTTTATTTGAATTAGGCTGGAACAAATGGAATGAAATAATATAAATATGTAAAGCGATAAATTTGAATGGTTAATACGAACCTCAAGAATTAGGCCAGTAGGACACACGCATGAGTACCTCTGCGGCTGAATGCTTTTTGAGGTCAGCAGACACAGATGGGAGCATTTTCCATTATCTTTACCACAAGGATTAGGAACTACGGTCCGATTTCGGTGGAACATTCTCACATCCATCAACCCTGAAATCTCGGATCTTACGACCACGGAATTACTTCCAGTGTCTTTATTAGCACGATGGATACTTTTGGTATCCCAATCAGTCCAGTAGACTTTGTTTTGATAAATCACTAGCCCAAATGGATGAGGCAAGTCCGAATGAACACGTACTGGTTTTCCTTTGCCTTCGAGGTCAATGTACTCGATGCTTTTCATTCCACCATCTGCCCAGTAGAGCCGTTTCATTTCGAAATCAATGGCTAGCCCATTTGGCCAAATGAGTTTTTCACTAATAAGCACTTGGCGGTTGCTACCGTCCATCGAAGCTTGTTCTATCTTCGGCTTAGCTCCCCAGTCGCTCCAGTACATGTGTCCAGCTGCAACCAATACCATTTTTCAGGAGTTAAACACATAGCACAGCAAGAAAAGGAATCAGAGGACTAGACTTACCGATTGGATCCACGACGATATCACGTGGCTTATCCAGTCCTTCGTAAATGAGAAGAGTTCTCATGCTGCCATTCAAATTAGAACACTCAATACGATTAGTACCCGCGTCAGTCCAGTACAACTTCTTGGTGATCCAGTCCAAGGCCAACCCAGCAGGGGACTCAAGATTATGACTGATAACTATCGTCTGATTAGTACCGTTCAAGTGCGCACGACTTATCGTGTCTAGTTCTACGTCAGTCCAGTAAACCATATCGTCATCTGAGTCCCAGGCTAAAGCTACCGCGCTCTGGACGTGATCCACCGGAATCACGGTATCAAAAGCACGCATCGGTTTGTCCACGGGAATCAATCGTAGGTCTCTTTTACGTGCAAGAATAAGGAAATTGTCATCAGCGCAGTTTTTACCATCGCGTTTTAGCTTCAAGTCGACGGGACACACGCAGCTGTAGCCTGCACTGTTGGGCAAACACATATGAGAACACCGACCATTGTTATTGCCACAGTGATTGGGGTATGCGGGTTGACGCTGCTTGTGATAGCTGTGCAGATCCATGGGAAAGTGTAGACCTAAACATTACCAAAATTAGCATACTGATAAGCCCGACAAAGGTTTGATTAGTTCTAAAAACTTACCAGACCGTATGGTTTTAAATCCGTGTCCCGTTTCTTTGTTAGCTGACGAGATACTTTTGAAATGCCAGTCGGTCCAGTAAATCGTGTCTTCGAAGACAGTAATCGCAAATGGATGATGCAGACCCTTACTAAGAATTTTTTTTCTATCGGTACCGTCGAGCTTCGCGGACATTATGACCCGATGCTTGGCATCGGTCCAAAAAATTCTGTCAGTCGGGTAGTCGATGGTTAGTCCATTGGGCCAAGTGATCGAGTCCGTGATCAAAGCAAGTCTGGAAGTACCATCCATATCAGCACGTTCTATTTTAGGCGAAGGACCCCAGTCTGTCCAGAAAACGTAGCCGTAGTGTGGATGGACGGCGATAGCTCGGGGTTTGTCTAGATCATTAGAGATAAGGACATGTCGGATTCGGGTGTCCAAAGTTAGAACCTCAACTCGACGGGTTCCTCCGTCGGTCCAGAAGAGAAGGTTATGGATCCAGTCAATAGCTATGCCTCCAGGACTCTCCAGACCCCAGCGTATGACATCTTCCGGATTGCTGCCGTTTACATAGACCTTTTTGATGACATCTAAGGAGACATCTGACCAATAGATTATGCCTCGGTCATAATGATAGTCCATAGCAATTGCGTTATGCAGACCCTTGACTATCGGCGTGTACTTAGACGCCGATGAAGGTTCCAGACTGACTTTACGTATTTCCACCCGGTTTGTGAATATAAGACTAGGATTGCCACCTACTGCCTTGCATGTCCTCAAGTCTGGTCTCAGGACATACCCAATAATGCATCCACAAACGAACGAACCCATCGTATTGTGGCAGACTTGACTGCAGACTGGTTCCCTAGTAAACGCGCATTCGTCAATATCCTGACATGTCGCATTATCTTTTGCCAAAGTAAACCCTACGTCACATGAACAAGTTTTCTCTCCTGTGACCGTCAAGACGCAGTGTTGAGTGCACTTGTCCGTAGAAGTGCAATTACGTCGCTTGGGACAATCCTTCTCATCTTCCTTCAAAGGACAATCGGCCAAGCCATCACACAAGTGTTTACGTGCAATGCAGTAGGGAGTAACATGCGGATGTTGATTTGTTGACATATTCGAAGGCGTAGGAGCCTTGCAGAGATACTCCGTAGCATCACAGGTCGTAAGGCAGCCTTCCTCGTCTGCGGCATTCGTACAATCCGGAGCGCCGTCACACACCCAAATCTTCGGAATACAGTCGCCAAAGGTACAAGTGAATTCGTCCGGGCCACAGCTTTTGGGTGGTGCAGTTTTGCAAACAGCTTCATCTTCACCAGATTTACAGTCCCAGTGGTCATTACACACAAACGCTTTGCTGATACACGTCCCATTGATACATCTGCAAGTTTAACCAATTATTGATTTGGGATCAAGACTATCCAGGCAAAGCTAGTCATAAGCAAACTTACTTAAACTGATTAGCATTGCAGAATTCAAAGCAGCCTTCCTCGTCACTAGCGTCCCCACAATCATCAGTTCCATCGCATCTAAACTCCTTGCGAATACATTTGGGCGTCGCACACTCAAAGTGATTTGCATCGCAAACTACCTCACGTATTCCGTCTAGAAATAAATTATTAAGGCTTAAAGCTTTAAGGGTTAAAGGTCAAGTTTGCATTATAACGACCGTAAATGAACTCACGGCATTTCAGTTCATCAGAGCCGTCTTCACAGTCTGCATCACCGTCACAAACGTACTTTCGGGGAATGCACGAGCCCTCAGGGCACGTATGCTCATCTTCTTTACACTGCCTGCAATAATGACTAATTATTACCCTAGATTAGATAAACCCGTGGGTTTAAATTGATCACCAGTGATCTCGTTTTTATATTCACTGCTTCAACCCATTGGTCTAGAAGCAGATTATCCGCCCATTTTATTTTATTCCACTTTATCTACCGTGCGGCTGTCGACGGACGTGCTTCTGTACTACATCGTGCCTTGTACCTCACCTCAACCACAGGGAAAACCCACGCCAGTGCAGTCAGTGACAGACAAAGTCCCAATAGTCGTCGAAATTTGACATTTCAGCGATCACTGGTCCTTCGAGCCTCGTCAGACGGCAGTGATTCCGCCCCTGCCCAACGCATGGCTAAGCGGTCACCCATCCAAGTAGTGAACGTCTCGCCTACTTAACATCGGTGATCACCTACTAGAGCCCTACGTCGACCATGACGTAGTCAGTGATGTAATTTTAAAAATATTGTCTAAAAATAGCAATGCATTGAGCATTTCACCTGAGCCATTATAATAGACACTTGAGTCATCCATACAAATAAGATGACTTAAAACGTGATAACGTTCAATAAATTGGCTCTTATATAAGTACTCAAGTATTAGATAACTCGCGTAGGAAGATAACGTAGGTGGCGATAGATAGACTAGTACTATTTTTAAACCATTGAGCTATTGAATAACTTGCCTTTTACCACCGCAGTTTTCTTCATCTGAAAAATCACGACAATCATTTTCACCGTCACAGCGCCATGATCCCGGTATACAGAGCCCATTTCGGCATTCATATTGATCAGCTGTACAATTTTTCTTATCACCTAAAATTGGAAATAAATTGACGTTACGCCCTAGGGCTGAGCTTACTTTGCATTCAGAAACTAAATGTAGGCGTTGTAAATAACGTAGTAACCTACCGCAGTGACTTTCATCCGAGTAATCACCGCAATCATCATCGCCGTCACATAACCACTGCTCAGAAATGCAAATTCCTGATTCTGGGCACAGGATTTTCTTTTCCCCACTGCATGTGCCGTTAGACCGACGTGATTCGTAAACGTTCTCGCACTCCATTTCGTCCTCTGCGTTCTCACAATCGGCCTGCAACCCAAAGTCTCTTTATAAGAATCTAGGACTTATGAGAGAATGGAACCAAAGACTTACGGAACCATCACAGCGATGATTGAAATTGATGCAGCTGCAAGTGCTGACACATAGAAATTGATCGTTGTCACAATCATAAGTGCAGGGTATGTAGACCGGGTTGAGGTCACTTTCGTCATCTAGCTCATGGATCAGACTCTTCTGGTCAGGGTCGAAACGATCTGAATCAACTCCAGCGGGATTTACACCGTGGCCACGTGATAGGCCATGATGGATCCTCATTCTATCAGGCAGCTCTCCGTAGACTGAAAAAATAAAATATCTAAGCAAAGGCCCAGTCTCAGCAAGGTCCCAATCGCTGAATGTTCGATACCTCCGTCATAAATTCCAGGTCGTGATCGATCTACGCCTCGTCCACCAGGTCTGCCTTGTGTGTAGATCCCATTGACTGGAGCTCCATTCCTATAACTGGGAACGTCAAAAGGCTCATCGTAATCCGGCCCAGGAAACCGTGGGTAGAAATCTGGATACTTGGACCCCCTATTATACCCGTTGCCATTGTAACCATCTCGCCCTAAAAGGAATTACAAAATAAACTAGATCTGCTAACCCGAAATCCTGGAATAGTTTCTCATGAATAATACCAGGCTTCCGTCCCTTGTCATGCCTGACATTATTGGATCCCCGATCCTTAGTCTCCTGGAACGACGACTTCGGAGTAGTCATTCCCGAATCAGGAGCTCCTGTAGCAGGTTGACGTAAGTTACCACTGCCAAACATTTGACGTGCAGCACCACGATTTACTGGAATGAACGTTGACGTTTCCTCAGCATTAAGATATCCTATAAGCATGACAACATTCATAAATCCTTAATATAAATCAAGCATAAAGAATTAAATCCATCTACGAAAATAAATAAAACGATAGCATTTAATGGCATTTCCGTTGGAATTATTGATAGCGCACGACTATGAAGATCTATTAATAAACCTTTCAGGATTCAATGACGTCGCTTAAAGTGTTTTATAATAAGAAACTCTCTAGACTATATTGTAATGTACTCGTTTAAATAGGAAATATTATGACGACATATTTAAAGGTAGTGTAGGTGTTTCGGATCGATTTTAGTCGGAGTAATTCGAGTGGCTTGTATTAGTGTGCTACCTATATAACAAACGGATTAGGGATTCGGGCAGAGGGGAAATTTAGTATATATATATTCTGGCTCGAGTCGTTGTCCAACGGTCCATGAATGACTCGAGATCTTGCTGGGTATAGCCAAAAATTTTCATTCAACACTAATGTCATCCACGCCTGCGCTTACCTATCAATCGATATACTCTTTGTTCAACACACACCCTCTTTTATTGTCATAAATAAATTTTTAACCGGATATTTTATTATAAAACATTTATAGCCGCTAATAACATTTTTTTGAAAATCACTAATTTCGATAAATTTCCTTTTAGTTCTTTAATTCCATTAATTTTCGAGGTTTGCAGGGTAAATTTTAGTCCCTACAGACTTACAGAATGAAAAAGCAAAGAACTGGACTCTGTGATTTGTATCAGTGGGCATGGGTCAACTTTTGCCGCGATAAGGCGTTCAAGTCGAAATCGGTAATTTAGCATTTCCGCTGTCAAAAATCAATTGTGACCACTGTAAATATTGGAGGTACTGATAGAAAGTACGAGGGAAGTCTAATAAAGTTAAGAAATTTTTATTGAGACCTTTGTTTCCAATAAGGAAGTTTTCGGTTCGTGGTCAAAATTTCGATTTTTCGTAATTTCGCGGTCTTTTTATGCGTAGATTGGTATCGTTTCGCAATTTTTCCCAGTCCCTAATCATATAAAGATGGGATACAAACCAATTTAGTTGATAAGTATGTAAACAAAAATCCCCGCACAGAAGGGTAGCGTATTTCGGTAAAATTTTTGAATTTTTGGCATTTACTTGAAAATTTTGTTTTTTTTAATCAATATTGCAACGTAGGGCGTTAAGAAAGAGGGTAAAGAGAAATTTCATCATGGATTGGAACCAAATTAAACGACTTATCGTTAGAAAATCGTTAAAAACCCGGTCGGCCAATTCCGACCGAATTTGAACTTTGAGGAAAAGTGAATAAATTTGTAACAGATAATTTTTAAATGTCATCTATAGCTTACGGATGACCTTTTGGTATCACTTACAACCCTTAGAATCAATAAAAAAAAAATAATAATAAATCGATTAATTTCCAGTGAAAAATTTTTTCCATTTTCGCTGATTCTTAAAATATAAAATAGATAATAAATTTTCAAAATTACCTAGCAGCCCACAGATGATAATTACTCGCATCATTGTTGACATAGCGATCTCCGACGTACAGTAGATTTTTAAAATTTAAATAACTTATTTACGAAATAGTCCTCACGGCATTTTGATTAGAAAAATTTCATCTGTTTCTTCATTCACTGTCACTTTGAATACTCGATTTATAATTTTAAATAAAATTCAATAAATTATAAATAATTTTAAAAAATTAAATTTTTGTGATTCCATGGCTGCGCACTTGACACAGTATGCAGTAAAAAAATTCGGTCAGATATTTATTCAATAATTTTTTGCTTTTATTACTTGCAGTATACAATAAATCAATCATTTATTACGACACAAAGAAATGAAAAACAGTTTTTTTATTACTATTTTAAAATTAAAACTCTTTATATATTTATTTGGTAATTTATATATTTATTCAGATTAGATTTGTTGATTTGAATCAGGGCGTGGATAATTATTGGATAATTGATATAGATAATGTTGATGAAATAGACTGGTCCAGATATACAATGAGGGGATAAATCGAACGAGAGAGCAGATGTGATCAGAGCAAAATTTTGCAATACACTGACGGGGTGGCTCCGACATATCACGGGGGAAGTTACGCAAGCGCAGGTACCATTAATATCATATAGATATATATCTATATAATGATATTTGAATGATAAAACTTTTTTTTCGTCTGAATTGGGATGAATATTAAGTGGATCCTAAATATAATATATATGACAAAAGAATTTAAAAAGTCATACATTGACTTTGACGTACAAAAAAAAAATACTAAATATCTGAAGCTGTAAAAAAAAATTATGACCATCTATGATCATATATACTGATATATATGATCATAAATAGATGTAGAATCAATTTATTGAATATCAATGATTCATTTACTCTATTAATTACTTCCAGTAATCATATAACTCTAAATAATCTTATAAAGTTATTGTGTAATAATCATACGGTAACTGCTTCTTGTTAATTAATTAAAAATAATTAAGCCTAAAATAGAATCAGGAGGATGGTAAAATTAATTTAATCGGATTTTAAAAAATCCAAAGTGGGACGATATACTAATTCGGGAGCATTCATAGCGAATGTAAAATCTAGATGATTGAATTGCGCGTAAGGGACTGAGTAATTTAGCTGTAAATTTTTTAGTTCATGGGACAATCGAATCACGTCCGTTGGAACAGAGAGTAGATCATTTGGGCCGTACATTAATGCAACGGGGATTCTTGTGTTGTCTAGTTTGTACTCTGGTGGCTCTAGTTGCCCGTATAGTTTTATATTTTCTTCAGGATTGTAATCAAATTTTCTGAATTTTTCTGAAAAAAAAAATTATTCATGAAAATTTTTCATATACGATTACATATGATCATATATGACCCCATGATCATCATTCGCGGTCAAATATGATCATATGTGATCACATATAGTCGTATATGATCATATATGGTCTTATGTGAGTATATATGATCGTATATGATGATATATGACCTATATGATCATATGTGATTATATATGGTCATATGTGATCATATATGGTCGTTTATGATCATATATGGGCATATGTGACCATATATGATCATATTTGACCTCAATGATTGCATATATGGCCGTATATGTTCATATGTGATCATGTATGGTCATTTGTGATCATATATGGTCGTATATGATCATATATGGCCGTATATTATCATATGTGATCATGTATGGTCATTTGTGATTATATATGGTCGTATATGATTATATATGGGCACATGTGATAATATATATGGCCGTATATTATCATATGTGATCACGTATGGTCATATGTGATCGTATATGGTTGTATGTGATCATATATGTTCGTATGTGATCATATGTGATCACATGTGGTTGTATGTGATCATATGTGATCACATGTGGTTGTATGTGATCATATATGTTCGTATATGATCATATGTGAACATATATGATCATATGTGAGCATATATGATCATCTACGACCTTGCATGACCATATATGAGCATAAATAGTCATATATGACTAAATATGGTCATAAATATGCTCATGTATGGTCTTATATATGCTCATATCTGGCCAAAGATGATCATATATGATCACATATGACTATGAACAGTCAAATGACATAATTTTTTATGTCTGATCCGAATTGTCCGGCCATATATGATCATATATAAGTAGTTATTCCCAATTGTGCCACAATTACATCGCGATCAAAATTTCTTTTATTTTAAAAAATTTATCGAACTCACTAGAATTTATTTCCTGGGCGTAATGAATTATTTGTTTGGTTGAACCACCTGCTGGTAAATGCGCCAAAAGAACTGGTATCTTAGTCTATAAAAAGTTAAAATTATAGTAAATTAAATAAAATTAAAGGCTCCGAAAATTGAAAAATTACTTTATTAATTTGGTCTAAGTCGTATCCGTTCAATAAAAAGAAGGCATTGGTGCAAATAATACGATAAAAAGTCCTGGCTACGCAGAGTCCGCGGACAAATTTCGTTAGCAGAGAGTTGGCAGACAGTAATTCGTTTATTTGAAAATAGTTAATTAATTTCTGTAATTAGTAATAAATTGAAGATTAGTTTAAGTAAAAAAAAAAAAATAAAATAATAGAGATAGTTACCGCAGTTCTTTTTTCCGCTGGAACAAGGGCCGTTATAATGGGGCTCTGTACGTCTCCGACGAAAGCAATAGGGGCATAAGCAACAAATTTACGTATTTTCTCATTATATTCAGGGCGTTCGGACAATAAAACAAATAATACGCTAGTGCCCTGTGAGTGTCCGATGTAATCAATTTTTTTCTCACCAGTTATGTTTAATGTATAGTCAATTATTGCTGGCAAATCATAAAGTCCGATTTCATTGAAAGAAAAGTTCCAAAATAGTGGATCGTCAGTTGTTAAATTAACGTGTGCGCGTGAATGTGTCGTGCCACGGGAATTACCCATCCACACATCGTAATTTTCATCAGCTAGTACGTAACCTGTGAGATCAATTATTATTTCAATTTTTTTAATTTCTTCATGTGGTCGAAATATGGGGATGTGGGTACTCTTTCCAGAGGAAATTCAATACTGAACAAGATACTGAAGCTCTTTTTCGCTAAATAAATTTTTTTAAAAAGTTCATTTTTTGAAATTTTCCATGTGATCAAAATATAGGGATGTGGGTACTCTTTCCAAAGGAAATTTAATACTGAACAAGATACTGAAGCTTTTTTTCGAAAAATTAATTTTTTTAAAAACTTCAATTTTTGAGTTTTTCCATGTGATCGAAATATAGGGATGTGGGTACTCTTTCTAGAGTAAATTCAATTCTGAACAAGATACTGAAGCTCTTTTTCGCTAAACAAATTTTTTTGAAAAGTTCATTTTTTGAAATTTTCCATGTGATCAAACCATAGGGATGTGGGTACTCTTTCCAAAGGAAATTTAATACTGAACAAGATACTGAAGCTTTTTTTCGAAAAATTAATTTTTTTAAAAACTTCAATTTTTGAGTTTTTCCATGTGATCGAAATATAGGGATGTGGGTACTCTTTCTAGAGTAAATTCAATTCTGAACAAGATACTGAAGCTCTTTTTCGCTAAACAAATTTTTTTGAAAAGTTCATTTTTTGAAATTTTCCATGTGATCAAACCATAGGGATGTGGGTACTCTTTCCAAAGGAAATTTAATACTGAACAAGATACTGAAGCTTTTTTTTCGAAAAATAAATTTTTTTGAAAAATTCAATTTTTGAGTTTTTCCATGCGATCGAAATATGGGGATGTGGGTATTCTTTCGAGAGGAAATTTTTTACTAAACAAGATTAGAAAAGTCTTTAATATGAATTTTTATACCTAAGCCATGTGAAGGTCCAGTAAGGATCCAACTAGCAGAATCAGATAAGAGTCCATGCTGAAGATAGACCACCGGTTTGCCAGCCTTCGGTGGGTATTTTTTACCTCCACTTATCCGGTGCAATGTTAATATATAGCCGTCTTTTGTTATAATTAAATGGGTCTCGCAATCGTAGCCATATTTTTTAATCAATTGTGCCTTTATACAGATATGTCTCAATAAATAAATACTTTTCACTACAGTTAGAAATCGTTTATCTTACCGTACTCAAATCAGTATCCGGATCGTTAGTTAATTTCGAAAAAATATCAATTTTCAGTGTTGGTAACATCGAAGTAAATATTCCGTAGGCATTTAATATTTTTTCCTGAAAAGTTTGTCAAACATATCGATGTGAATACTCATTCAAAAGGTTTCAATTTTTTGTAAAATTACCTTTACACCATCGATTGCTTTATTTTCCAATATATGATCGACTTTCTGACCGATTGCATTCATATCATTAATCCTCGCTTCGTAACTACCTATAGTAAAAAAAAAAACACACACACACCAATACGTTTTGAAAAATTTATTACAGAAAATGAATCAGGGCCAATTTATTTACTTGTTACATAATTTTTTCCAGTGCGATAAACACCTACGACCCAACTTTTTACTCCATTCCACCATTTGGATATTCTTGAGTCATTATCCACATCAATAATGTTAGAAGAAATTTCATAAATATTATTGGATTTATTATTATTGTCCATTACAATCAATTCTGATTGACCAGTCGATAATAATATATATTGGGCTATTTTATCTGTATTTTCATTTTCTATTAATTCATCTCTGAAAAATCAAATAAATTGATTGATCATATATATGTGATTGAAGAAGACCATATATGCAAATATATGATCACATATGACCATATATGGTTAAAAATAACATATATGGTCACATATATTCGTATATGACCGCATATGGTCACATATAATCGTATATGATCACATATGGCCATTTATGGTTAAGAATAAGCATATATGATCGTATATGACCATATATAATCACATATGACCACATATGATTATATATAATCGTATGTGGTTACACATAGCCATATATGATTCCATATGACCATATATGATCACATATGACCGCATATGGTCACATATAGTCGTATATGATCACATATGGTCACATATAATCGTATATGATCACATATGGCCATTTATGGTTAAAAATAACCATATATGATTGTATATGACCATATATAATCACATATGACCACATATGATTATATATAATCGTATGTGGTTACACATAGCCATATATGATTCCATATGACCATATATGATCACATATGACCGCATATGGTCACATATAGTCGTATATGATCACATATGGTCACATATAATCGTATATGATCACATATGGCCATTTATGGTTAAAAATAACCATATATGATTGTATATGACCATATATAATCACATATGACCACATATGATTATATATAATCGTATGTGGTTACACATAGCAATATATGATCCCATATGACCATATATGATCACATATGACCACATATGGTCACATATATTCGTATATGACCACCTATGGTCACATATAATTGTATATGATCACATATGGCCATATATGGTCACATATAATCGTATATGGTTACACGTGGCCATATATATGTTCACATATGACCATATATATGTTCACATATGACCATATATGATCACATACGATCACATATGACGACATATGGTCACATATAATAGTATATGGTTACATGTGAGCATATATGATCGCATATGATCCTATGCGATTATATATTTCCATATATGAATACATACAATTACATATGGTCATATGTGATAATTTGTGAGTACATATGAGTGTTTAGAGTATCAGATAAGACTATCATCTGTCTTTAATATATGATCCAATGAATTGAATTATTTTATATGGATCAAGTATGGGATCATACATATAATGATATGGTCAATTTATGTCATATATGATCAGATAAAACCATATGTTGGATCTGATCAGGGATTAGTGTCACATATGCCTTATATGATCATTCAATTGCCATATATGATCATATGAGTATTATATACGTCATATATGATCAGATAACGTTACTTATCACATAAGATCAGATAGAAAGATTCACATATGATCATATACGATTATCTAGGAACATATATTATTTCTGATCAGATATTAATTTTCATATATGGTCATATATGATCAGATACAAATTTTTTTGTATTTAATCAGATATTAGGCTTCATATATACTCATATATGTTTTTCAGTATTTTTTCCCGCCAAACGGTTTGAATTACTTTTTTTAAATTTTAAAATACTAGACTACTGTCCAAATATAAAAGCTTCTTATTTTTTTGTTTTTTCCGCCGTTACGTTATCAATTAACGACAATAAAAATAAAAATAACTTACATCGTTAAATTTTTATCACTTTTATTGTCAATACCCAGCCATATATCATAACCTTGATCGACAAGTAAATACGCTAGAAAAAATTCAAAATCGTTATCATTATCATTATCATTATTATTATTTTCATTCGAATTACATACCAACGGCCATCTGCAATTTGTTAACACAACAATTATTCAAATGACACTCAAAACCTTGACGTAGTAAAATTATACCTTTGATATAATTATCATCATCATTATTATTATCTAAAATATATTTTTTTTCTTTTCGAAGTCGGTAAACTATAGTCGAATTTAATTCATCATAATTATTTATTTCGCTGTCAGAATTCGGTATTACTTCCGGAAAAACGTAACGTTCTAATTTATAATCTTGTAAGATTTCAAATTGCCGCTGAAAAACGAAATTTCTGTTTTTGTTTTTTTTTTTATACTACAGACAAAAAAAATTTCTTACCTCCAAATTATAATTATCGTCAGCATGACGTTTACTAATTCTATATGTTACGACAAAATTAGTTAACACTTGTAAGTAAATAAAAATTATTAATTTATAATTAATCATTACAAATTAATAAAAAAAAAATTAATTATAATCAAAGAATGGCAGAAAATTTTTTTTATTGGAACTGCCCGTTATTTTTTTGTAAAAAATAAAAAACAAATTTGTTTTTTTGTGATTACTGTGTCTGAACGTTATCGCGACCTTAATGACACTGAAAAATAATGACATTAAAACATGATCAGTAATATGAACTTTTTGATCTGACGTTACTTGAAACCGATTATTGTACAGTATAAATAAAATACTAGATGTTAAAAAAATATAAAATTTATTATTAAAAGTGAATCGCATCAATTTCTTCGTCAAAATAACGTCAATATGTTTATTTAATTTTCAAATGTAAATTATAGCCTAACTATCAGGTTTATGTAAAAAATATAAGAGACCTTTTTTTTAGGAAATTTAATTTCCTACAATTTTATTTCAGTGAATTTTTATGATATCTTTGATAGTTTAGCCGTAAATAATTTATGAAGATAGAAATGTAGAATTTGGGATTTTTATTTTTAAAATTGTGTTTAAAATTAAAATTGTAGCCGAATTATTAGAGATACGGTAAAAATGAATGAATACAAACTTGTAGAGGATAAAATTTCCTACGATTTTATTTCAATGAATTTTTGTGATATCTTTGATATTTTGGCCGTAATTACCCTATATATATAAAATAGTTGAGATCTATTAATGTTTCATTGAAAATTTTTTGAAATATTTATAAAGACGTTTTCAAAATTCAAATTACAGCTGAACTATCAGAGATACCACAAAATTACACGAGTCCAATTTTGTAGAGAATTTAATTTCCTACAAAAGAAGTCCTTATCGATTTTTACATAAATTCAATAATTACTAGGGAAATAGGACACTTTGGTAATCGACAAAAAAATTGGCTATTTTCGTTATTTTTTTCTTGAGGAAATTCTTTTATTTGAATGTTTAAATACATGAAAATTTCATCGACTTCTCATTGGCTCTATGATACTAAGCACTTTTTCGTAAATAAGTTTATCTGCTTGAACGCCATATAAATAATCCAAGTGTCCAAATGGCGGATGGGGTACTTTCATCTTGCCATGTACGTTCGGTAATTTTTTGCTCAACGTCTGAACATCTATTACACTCGACAGCCAGTCATTGATACAGTAATGAAGTACTACGGGTGTAGTTATTTTTGAAAGATCGTATTCCGGAGGAGTAAATCTACCGTATCTACGAATATTTCCCAATAATCCATAATCAAATTGTCTGAATTGATCTGAAAATTAATATAATCATGTGGGTACTCATTCTACAGGAAATTCAATTATTTTTAATATGGCAGTGGTGATTTTTCGAAAAAAAATTTTTTTTTCAATTTTTGATATTCTTTAAAGAATTTCTTATTAAAATATATCGATGTGGGTACTCATTCTACAGGAAACGAGACAACGAATAAGAAAATCATAATGATTTTAGCAAAAATGTTTAAAAAAAATTTCAAAATTTTCAAAAAAAAAAAATTTGTCAAAATATATCGATGTGGGTACTCATTCTACAGGAAATAAGACAACGAATAAGAGTATCATAATGATTTTAATCAAAATTTCAAAAAAAATTTCAAAATTTTCAAAAAAATAAAATTTTCAAAATGTATCAATGTGGGTACTCATTCTACCGGAAATAAGACAACAAATAAGAATATCAAAATGATTTTAACCAAAATTTCAAGGAAAATTTCAAAATTTTCAAAAAAAAAAATTTGTCAAAATATATCGATGTGGGTAGTCATTCTACAGGAAATGAGACAACGAATAAGAATATCATAATGATTTTAATCAAAATTTCAAAAAAAATTTCAAAATTTTGAAAAAAAAAAATTTTCAAAACATATCAATGTGGGTACTCATTCTACCGGAAATAAGACAACAGATGAGAATATCATAATGATTTTAACCAAAATTTCGAAAAAAATTTTCAAAAAAAAAATTTTTTTCTCAAAATATATCGATGTGGGTACTCATTCTACAGGAAATCACGTGCCCTACCCTCCTCCAAAAATGAAACCCTAAATAATCAGTTTATACTCACGTGACTTAACAAGCTGAGAATAATGAAGAAACTGTTTTACCGACGACCCAGCGGGTACATGACCCAAAATAGCCGGTAACAAAGTTCTGTTCATCTGATCAGAGCCAAATCCAGCGGCTAAAAATAAAGCATTTTCACAAATCGGTTGAGTCCAAGCCTCGGAGTCACAAATTACCGCTTTAACTTTTTTCATAAATTGCTCAGTCGGTTGGAACTCATATATTCCCATTACATTCATTGCATTCTGTAATTATTAACAATTAACTACTCTTCACTTTACTATTATTATTATCAATAATATTAATATTCAACTTACAGCCACCGCGGAATCAATTGTCGAAAAAATTCGGAAAAATGGACTCGTCATATGTCCGACAAAAGCGATCGGCGCTAATGCAGACATTGATATTATCTTGTCGTTATATTTCGGTAAAGTAGATGCCATTACAAAAAATGCTGTTGTACCTTGACTATGACCCACGTAAAATAATTTTTCAACCCTTGTTGCATTAATTACGAAGTCGATCATCGCCGGTAAGTCATAAATTCCGATTTCATGCCAACTGTATAAAAGTAAATTTATTAATTACCCAGTAATTATTGACCAAAGTATGACTTGTTGTAGCTCATTTTGAAGCTCATTTAATGAGGAATAATACAAAAATTAAATCAACTTTCCAAACTTATTCCGGAAGTAGTTATTAATTTTTAATCAACTCAACTCAAAATTTCTCTGAGTCAAATTCACTGAAATTGAACTTTTTAAAAATTCATAACTTCCCACGTTAGATATATTAAGACTCCGGTTATTTTTTTTTAAATTCCTTGGAAAATTCCCTTTAAAACGATCTACGATGAAGTTAAAATCGGTAGATAATTAGTGAGTAATTAATTAAAATAAATGAAAAAAAATAAAATTAGAAAAAACCGCTTTGCGTAATTTTTAGTTTAATTAATTAATTCCTCGGTAATTATTGATCGAAATTCAACTCATTAGGGCTCGTTGGAAAGGGAATTTAATAAGGAAAATTATAAAAAAAAAATCGTTTCTTAATAACAAGATCTCTTGGAGTTATGAATTTTTTAAAGAGCAAAAATCGGCGTCTTAATTTCCAACTGGTAATTAAAGTAACTTATTAATTACCTGAATTGCCAGTACTTTTTATCTAAAACTGATAACCACTCATGTGATCTCGAGTAATGATTACCGCGGGCATTACCCATCCATACATCGTAACCTTGGTCGGCTAATATATATGCTAGATAACAAAAACAATTAAAATTTTAAGGTTTTATAAAAAAACATAAAGAAAGTCAATTTTTTTTATTCTTTAAATTTTTTTTTTTTTTCTCCTTATGATTATTTAAGTACCTAGAGCTTTGTTGGGGCCGGAAATAACCCAGTCAACGGAGCTACTGAGTATCCCGTGCATCAGAAATACGACCGGTTTGTTCGCGGGGTCTTTATTGGATTTCGGGCCAGTGATGCGATGCATCTCTAGTATGTAGCCATCGGTTGTTGTCACACGATAACTTTCTCCGTTGTAACCGTACTTTGCTATCAGTTCTCTCTTTTATTTAAAAAAATTAAAAATTTATTAACTGGGTAATGAAATAAAATTTTTGTGAAGAAATATAGTGATGTGGGTACTCAATCCAGAGGAAATTGACTGATTTGGATGAAAATTGAGTTATTTTTGAAAAAAAAAATTTTTTGAAGAAAATTCATTCACGGAATTTTCCTTTGAAAATTTTTTTTTCTTAAATATAGTAGTGTGGGTACTCAATCTAGAGGAAATTGACTGATTTAGATGAAAATTGAGTTATTTTAAAAAAAAAGTTTTTTGAAAAAAATTTCATTCAAGGAATTTTTTTTTTGAAAATTTTTTTTACTTTAATATAGTGGTGTGGGTACTCAATCCAAAGGGAATTGACTGATTTAGATGAAAATTGAGTTATTTAAGAAAAACAAAATTTTTGAAAATAATTTATTCAAGGAATTTTCTTCTGAAAATTTTTTTTACTTAAATATAGTGATGTGGGTACTCATTCCAAAAGGAATTTGATAATTTTTCCATCTCATAAATAGAAGTTACTCATTGTCAATTTTTTTCTGGGTTTTTCAAAAATCAAAAATTTTTTTTTGAACTCAAACCATAGTCATGTGGGTACTCAAACAACCGAGCACACCGAACTCTCAACCAATCTCACGTTTATTTTTCAAAAATAATAAAATTAAAGACTTACAGCTCCCAAATCAGCATCAACGTTATAATCAGCAGAGGCGCCCATTAGGTGCGGAAACCGCAATAATTCATCATCATAAGTCTTATTTTCCAGCGCCTGTACCCCCAAGGCTCCGATGATGAAAACTCCAAAAATTCCACAAAACATTGTCGTCGGTAATTCAAAGTACTTACAAATAAACACTGCAATTACATGTTATTTATACACAATATTCATGACAATCGTATCGATTAAAGACATTGATTAGATAAATAATATTGAAAACAATCAAATTCTTCATCTCATGCTATTATCACAACAATACTCAATTATTATTATTATTAATGATTAAATTATCTATATCAACAAATCAACCTGAATACCAATCAATCTCAGATTTCATCTTCATCTCCATTTTTTTTAATTTCTACGTATTTAAAAAATTTACCCCACCTATTAATCAGTCAATTAATCGGTGATTAATCAAAATTCTATAATTAATTGACCTCAAAAAATTTTTTTTTATTTTACTGACCATTGCTCAAAAAAAATTATTTTGTGTAACAGCAAATTTTTGAACAATTAATTAATGAATTAATCAATTAATGAAGTTACAGTTTGGATTAATTTGTTGGAGTGCAAAAGGAAAGAAATTGTATCGATATGTTTTTGTGATATTTTTTATATTTAAGCAGTAATTAGTCTTTATAAATAAAAATGTAGAATTTGGGATTTTTATTTTGAAATTTTGAAGACAGGTGGTTTTTAAATTTTAATTGTAGCCTAATTATTAGAGATACGGTAAAAATGAATGAATACAAATTTGTAGAGGATAAAATTCCCTATAATTTTATTCCAGTGCATTTTTGTGATATCTTTGATAGTTTAACCGTAAATAATATATATAGATATAAACATAGAATTTGGGATTTTTATTTTGAAATTTTGGTGACAGGAGATTTCAAAATTTAAATTGTAGCCTAATTATTAGAGATACGGTAAAAATGAATGAATACAAATATGTAGAGGATAAAATTTCCTATAATTTTATTCCAGTGCATTTTTGTGATATCTTTGATAGTTTAACCGTAAATAATATATATAGATATAAACATAGAATTTGGGATTTTTATTTTGAAATTTTGGTGACAGAAGATTTCAAAATTAAAATTGTAGCCTAATTATTAGAGATACGGTAAAAATGAATGAATACAAACTTGTAGAGGATAAAATTTCCTACAATTTTATTTCAATACATTTTTGTGATATCTTCGATGGTTTAGCCGTAAATAATTTATAAAGATAGAAATGTAGAATTTGAAATTTTTATTTTGAAATTTCGGAGACAGGTGACTTTAAAATTAAAATTGTAGCCGAAATATTAGAAATACGGTAAAAATGAACGAACACAAACTTGTAGAGGATAAAATTTCCTACAAATTTATTCCAGTACATTTTTGCCGTATCTTTGATAGATTAGCCGTAAATAATTTATAAAGATAGAAATGTAGAATTTGAAATTTTTATTTTCAAATTTCGAAGACAGGCGACTTTAAAATTAAAATTGTAGGCGAATTATTAGAGATACGGTAAAAATAAATGAGTACAAACTTGTAGAAGATAAAATTTCCTACAATTTTATTCCAGTGCATTTTTGTGATATCTTTAATAGATTAGCCGTAAATAAAGATAGAATACACCCAGAAAGAATTTCCAAAAATGAAAACAATTTTCTCTATAATACTTTATTATTTTTTATTACAAATCAACAAAATTTAGCAGAAATTTTGATAATAACAAACAAAACAACTCTGACTAGAAACAATAAATGCATAATTTTTTTTTTTCATCCAACATTTAATTGTTTAAAAATAAAGTCATCGATATTTGTGGAATAATCTAATAATTGGCTGGTATAATAATTCAGGTGCCGAATTGCCCCACAGGAAATCGTAATGATTGAAAAGTCTGCCCTCTACTTTGTAGTCCATCACAATATTGCGTAGCTTGGATCGTAATAAGTCGACATCCTAGAATAAAAAAAAAATTTTAAATTGAAAAAAAAAATTTTATTTAAATAGTTTTTTAATTTTTAAGTTCAATTACCTCAGGTGTTGCTAACCAGTCGTTATCGCTACTGTAAAGTGCGATAGGTGTTTTTATTTTTTCAAGTTGATAATCTGGTGGTATCAATGAATTGTAAAGTTTTAAATTTTTATCATTATTTTCTCCATAATCAAACGCTCGGAAATGTCCTTCAGATAAAAAAAATATTCAAATCAGTTGATTGTTTAATTTTTTTAATAAAAATTTTAAAAATAAATTACCAGGATTAATAAAACCCTGGCCGAAATGGACGAACTGCTTCCAGGAGGCGCCCGCAGGCACGTGGCCAATTATGACCGTCAGGTTTCCTGCGTCTAACTCTCCTTGACTGTACCCCGCGATTAAGAACAAAATGTTGCTGCAGAGAAACTGCGTCGGCGCGCCTCCGTGGCAGACTAAGTTGCCAACGAACTTGCCCCAGGGAGACCGAGACCCGAACTCAGGGTAACCGAATCTCTCACCTACCCACTGAAAATTACAAATCAATGGAGATAAAAAGAGGACAATATGGCCATCTCGAATTTTTTTCCCAAGAAATGACTTTGGATTTGTGTTTAGGATCTGATTTCCTGTAGATAGAGTACCCACATCACTATTTTTTCAATCCAAAAAAAAATTCAAAATTTAAAATTTAAAATTTTTTTTTTCTTAAAACTGATAATACTTTTGTGTTCTCCATCAAATTTTCTCTCAAACGAGTACCCACATCACTATTTTTTTAATCAAAAAAAAATTCAAAATTTAAAATCCAAAATTTTCCTTTTCTAAAAAATGATAGTATTTTTGTGTACTTCATCAAATTTCCTCTCAAACGAGTACTCACATCACTATTTTTTTAATCAAAAAAAAATTCAAAATTTAAAATCCAAAATTTTTTTTTTCTAAAAACTGATAGTATTTTTGTGTTCTCCATCAAATTTCCTCTCAAATGAGTACCCACATCACTATTTTTTTAATCAAAAAAAAATTCAAAATTTAAAATCCAAAATTTTTCATTTCTAAAAAGTGATAGTATTTTTGTGTTCCTCATCAAATTTCCTATCAAACGAGTACCTACATCACTATTTTTTTAATCAAAAAAAAAATTCAAAATTTAAAATCCAAAATTTTTTTTTCTAAAAATTGAGTGTATTTGTGTGTTCTCCATCAAATTTTCTCTCAAATGAGTACCCACATCACTATTTTTTTGATCCAAAAAAAAAATTAAAAATTAAAAATCCAAAATTTTTTTTTTCTCAAAATTGAGTGTATTTTTGTGTTCTCCATCAAATTTCCTCTCAAATGAGTACCCACATCACTATTTTTTTAATCAAAAAAAAATTAAAAATTAAAAATCCAAAATTTTTTTTTTCTAAAAACCGATAGTAATTTTGAGTTCTCCATCAAATTTCCTCTCAAACGAGTACCCACATCCCATTATTCCAATTTCAAAATTCAAATCGAAAAAAAAAACAAAATTTAAAAATCTAAAATTTTTCTTTTTTCCACAATTTCAAGTATTTCTATGTACTACGTAAAATTTCCTCTGGAATGAGTACCCACAACCCCACAGTAATTTTCCAAACTCTCAAGTTACCGGGCTATTTTACCCCCACCCTTAAAAATTAATTTTTTATCTTAATAACAGCAGAATATAACCTACCACACCAAAGTATGTCAACTTAGCAAGTGTCGTAACTGGTCCCCGCATATGACTAGTGTATGCTGCGGGTGCAAGGCCAACTGCCAGACTTACTTTGTCATTGTACTCAGGCCTACTCGAGGTCATTACCCAGAATTGCGTAGTGCCTTGTGAATGCCCGACATACAGCAGATTGTATCTCGACGTTAATTCCAATATATAATCGATCATAGCCGGCAGATCGTAAATTCCCAATTCGTGAAAACTAAAAAAACGCCGAATTAATTAATTTATTTATTAAATTAAACTTAAAATTTGAAAGTAGTCATACTAATTGTACCTGAAGTCCCAGAATGTGCGATTAGTTGATAACAAATTACGATGATGACGCGAGTAAATGTTCCCACGATTGTTTCCTAACCAGACGTCGTAGCCTTCATCGGCAAGCATATAAGCTGTTTTGATAAAAATATATGACTAGGAGGTAAAAAAATATATGTACAAGTACGCTAATTTTTTAAATTACCCAGAGACTTTTCTGGACCAGTTAGAACCCAGTCCGCAGAACTGCCAGCTAGCCCATGCTGCAGAAGAACTGGAGACCGGTTGAACCTCGAGGATTTTAGCACTCGCCGATTTTCGAATCGTCCGTAAGGGATCCTATGCATTTCGAGAATGTAACCATCCTCGGTTACTACTCTGTGCGCTTCGACGGGATATCCGTATTTGGTTATTAAATCTGGCTGCAATTAAAGTGCCGATTAAAGCGTAAAAAAATTTATAAATTATCTTTCCATTCATCGGCTCCTAATTACTCTTTCTGCCATCTGAGAACTTCAATTACACCCGAGTGATTACAAAAAACCTCAAAATTCTATCCATTCCCCCGAAGGCCTATTTTGACCGAATTCAAAATTTAACTACTAACTGCCTTTCTAATCATTTCTATGAATTCATTACCCACTAATTACACTATTAATTAACAAACACCTTCAATTACACCCAAAAATTTCTGCATAATCACCGAATGTTCAAATTTCCATTCGTTCCACCAGATATCTATTTCGGCCAAATTCAAAAATTCCTTGTAAATTGCTCATCTAATCAAATCTTACACTCCGTTAGCACTAATTACCCTACCCAACATGAAACACCTTCGGTTGCACCCAAAAATTTCTGTATAATCACCAAAAATTTCAAATTTCCATTCATTCTCCCGAAGGTTTTTTTCCGCCAAATTCAAAAATTCCTTCTAAATTACTCATCTAATCAAATATTACACTTCATTACCCATTAATTACACCATCTACCGACAAACTCCTTCAATTACACCCAAAAATTTCTGTATAATCACCAAAATGTTCAAATTTCTATTCATTCCCCCGAAGGCCTTTTGCCGCCAAATTCAAAAATTCCTTCTAAATTACTCATTTAATCAAATCTTACACTTCATTACCCACTAATTACACCATCTGCCATCAAACACCTTCAATTACACCCAAAAATTTTCGCATAATCACCAAAAATCTCAAGTTTCCATTCATTACACCAAAGGCCTTTTTCCGCCAAATTCAAAAATTCCTTCTAAATTACTCACCTAATCAAATATTACACCCTTCCCCACTAATTACACCATCTACCAACAAATACCTTCAATTACACCCGGAAATTTCCGCATAATGACCAAAAATCTCAAATTTCCATTCATTACACCAAAGGCCTTTTTCCGCCAAATCCAAAAATTCTTTCTAAATTGCTCACCTAATCAAATCTTACACTATTTCCCACTAATTACACCATCTACCATCAAACACCTTCGATTACACCCAAAAATTTTCGCATAATCACCAAAAATCTCAAATTTCCATTCATTCTCCCGAAGGCTTCTTTCCGCCAAATTCAAAAATTCCTTCTAAATTGCTCACCTAATCAAATATTACACTTCATTACCCACTAATTACACCATCTACCAACAAACACCTTCAATTACACCCAAAAATTTTCGCATAATCACCAAAAATCTCAAATTTCTATTCATTCTCCCAAAGGCCTCTTGCCGCCAAATTCAAAAATTTCTTCTAAAACTAATTTCTAATCAAATCTTCCACTTCAACAGCCACTGATTACCCCACATACACTCCCTCAACCCTTAAAAAACCCAAAAAAACAAAAAACCAACTTACCGTAAGCAAATCCGTGTTGGGATTCTGATCGAGCCCCGAGCAAAATCGAACGTCACCGAAAACGATCAACCAGACCGCCAAGACACCAGCTCTCGATCCCATGGCGAACAAGTACAATGACTCTGCGTTTAAAATTATCTATATATATAATGCTACAACTCAATCTCAATCTTAAGCCGCGTTGCGCGACGCAACACCTCCAGCCCAAGTAAATGAGCTCCAGCCCAGCGACACGTGTTTCAGCAACCAAACGCTATTTTCTAATACCACTGATTAACAATCTCTCTCCCCTTCTCAATTCAACACTTTTCTAAATACTCATATATATAAATATACATATATATATAACACCCTTTTACATAAATATTTGCAGTTTGTTGCAAATGAACTTGAAACCATGTCAGGGACATTTTATCAAAAAATTCCTCTAGCCGTAATCTAGTCCCAATTAGTTGACCCCCAGTGATTGACCCACTGATAATTAGTAATTAATAGAAGTAAGTAATTAGAGGATGGGAAAATTAATGGATAATTGTAATAATGAAATAAATAAATGGGATTAATTAAGCGGCCGGCCGGCCGGACTGAATAGAATATAAAAGTGTTTAACTGCTGGATACATTCTCTATAAGTTTCATTGAATGCACTTGCGAAATTACGCGATCGTTTTGCTAAAGAGGACGGTGGCTCGCGTTACAAGGTCGATTGCATCAATATATATTTATATATTTATTTATTTAACTTTATTTTGTGGAATAATATTTTATTTATGGCTTCTTTTGGTGATAAAAGTGATTTATTTGCATGAGGGATTTTGATACGCGAGTTCGCGGTTTTTTTTGTAGAAAAAGGGGGAGGGGGTGATTAGAAACAAAAAATTTCTTGGAAGTGGAGATAAGATTTAGAAATTTGGGGGAATTGAAAATGAAGTGGTTGGAAATTTTGATCATTAACTTCGAGTTTTTGGAAAAGCGGGGGGAGGGTTGATGGGGACAAGATTTTTTGATTGAAAGAAAATTGGGATTTTATTTCTGAGCATAAAATTCTGCGTTGAATGAGTACCCACATCAATATATTTAAAAAAAAAAAATTTTGGGAAAATGGCTGAGAATTGAATGTAAGCGCGTTCGTGATTAAATGATGATAATTGGAAATTGACTGTGGGAGAGTGTAGAGGACTTGATTCTGCGTCCAATGAGTACCCACATCGATATATTTTGAAAAAAAAAATTTCTAGCCGCAAATGCTGGAAACTAAAGTGAGACCGCTTGAGTATAGGAATAAAAATAATTGGAATCGGATTGCAGGGGTGTGTAGAGAAGTCAGTTTCACGTAAAATGAGTACCCACAACCCCATATTTTGAAAAAAAAGTTTTTCATTCAAAAACGGTGGAGATTAAATTTCGAAATTAAAAATTACTGAATCTAGATAATTAAAATCTAACTTCGGGGGCTTATAGAAAATGTAATTTGCTGTAAAATGAGTACCAACAACCCCATATTTTGAAAAAAAGGTTTTTCATTCAAAACCGGTGGAGATTAAATTTCGAAATTAAAAATTACTGAATCTAGATAATTAAAATCTGACTTCGGGGGCTTATAGAAAATGTAATTTGCTGTAAAATGAGTACCAACAACCCCATATTTTGAAAAAAAGGTTTTTCATTCAAAACCGGTGGACATTAAATTTCGAACGTACAAATTACTTAATCTAGATAATTAAAATCCGACTTCGGGGGCTTATAGAGAATGTAATTTCCTGTAAAATGAGTACCAACAACCCCATATTTTGAAAAAAAGGTTTTTTATTCAAAAACGGTGGATATTAAATTTCGAACGTACAAATTACTGAATCTAGATAATTAAAATCTGACTTCGGGGTGTTATAGGAAATGTAATTTCCTGTAAAATGAGTACCAACAACCCCATGTTCAAAAAATAAATTTTCATAGACCCCATGACCGTATCACCCCTAAAGTAAATTAAATTTTTTTTTCAAATAAAACATGATTAAAAATCAATTTATTTACAGTAATTATAAATATATATATATTTTCTATAACAATTATTTTACATTATTTGTTAAATAATAATAATTTCTATAAGAATATAAATCCTCTATTACCCTGTCATAAATTAATGATTTGGTATTTTTTGAAATAATAAAATCGAGGTGTCCAAAATCGTCGCTCGGTACTTCTTTGGCAATTGCAGTTGGAATTTTTTTCAACAATAAATCGACATCCTGAAAAAAAAAAAATATGAAAATAAGTATAGCGTGTGGGTACTCATTCAAAAGCTCATCAAATTTCCAATTCATATTACATATATAATTTACTCTTAGGTAAAATATAAGTAATTACCTCTTTAGTGACTAATCGATCATCGCGAGCATAATAAATAATAACTGGCGTCGTTATTCTACTCAATAAATATTCCGGTGGTTTGATATCATTGTACTTTATCAAATTAACCATCTTTCCGTAATCATACTGTTGAAATCTGCCTGTAAAAAAAAATTAATCCAGTTAATTACCCAAATAAACAGTGTCATTAATAAATTAATTAAATTAATACAAACGACTGGCAAATATTTGTCCGTAGTGTAAAAATGTTTTTAGTGAAGTTCCTTGTGGATAATGATCTTTTATACGTAATATTGACGACTAAAAATAATTATTAATTGCTCATTAAAAAATATCAAATATATATGTATATATAAATATATATGAAAATTAAATTACACAACAGTACAGGAAATTTCGTGCCCTTTAAAATGAGTACCCACATGACATATTTATTTTTGATAATTTCAATGATTCATATATATGTCAATAAATATGAGTTATATATTTTTAAAAATATATAAAGATAAGTTTAGCTTGCGGGTACTCATTTTAATGCATTTTCAATTCCCTATTCAAATATATATGTAAATATAGAGATATATATATCTATATCTATATATATGTATATGTATATATATAGATGTATATATTTATATATAAACTGTTTAGTAATACAGAAAATTTCGTCCCTTTTAAAATGAGTACCAACATGTCATATTTATTTTTAATAATTTCAATGACATATATTTGAATAAATATGAGCTATATATTTTTAAAAATATATATAAAAATAAGTTTAGCTTGTGGGTACTCATTTCAGAGCATTTTGAATTTCCTATTCAAAAATATATATAAATATATATGTATATCTATATATATAAGATATTGATAAAATGAATACTTACAAGTTCTAAATCATCAAGATTCCGAAATCCTAGAGTATAATCAATTAATTTAAAACAAAATGATTTAATATTTAATTTCCAACATAAATTAAATAATATATTTAATAAATTTGATCTTCTAGTAGTAACTCGTGGCAATAATTGATATAAATTATATTCATTAAATAAATTCTGTAATTAAAACAAAAAAAATTTATATCATTCTTATCTTGGCACTAAAATTAAAATTGCGACTAAACTATTAGAGATACGGTTAAAATTCACTGAAATAAATTTATAGAGAATTAAATTTTCTACAAAAAATGTGTCTTTAACTTTTTCTCTAAACTCCATAGTTTAGTCACTAGGACCAAAAAAAATCAAAATACATTTTTGTCCCCAGACTCCCTCCATTTATTATTTTTTTACTCTTCAAACCGTCATATCAGCCAAACTATCAGAAATATAAGAAAAGTTCTAAGGATCAAAGTTATAGAGGATTAAATTTCCTACAAAAAAGTCCTTATGACTTTTTTTTCAACTCCAATAGTTTAGACGCTAGGACCAAAAAAAGTCAAAATATATTTTTGTCCCCAGATTCACTCCATTTATTATTTTTTTTTACCCTTCAAATCGTAATTGCAGCCAAAATATCAATAATATGAGAAAAGTCATAAGGACTAAAGTTATAGAGGATTAAATTTCCTACAAAAAAGTCCCCATGACTTTTTTTTTTACTCCAATAGTTTAGACGCTAGGAATTTTTAAACTCCAAAATCCCGAAATTCTGAAAATTTTTATAAAAAAAAATACAAGACTTACTGTCACTTCATTGGCATGTTGAAACAAAAAATTTGGAAAAAAACCGGGTATGTCATGAGTAACTGTTGCAGCAGGTGCCCATGTTATTGCAATATTAACTTTATTATTAAATTCAGGCCTCGTTGATAATAAAACGAGAATTTCAGTTCCACCCATCGAGTGTCCGATTAACGACAATTTGCTTTGGTTTGTTAATGACAATATATAATTTATCGTTGCTGGTACATCGTACATTCCATTTTCATGCCAACTATTAATTAATTTAAAAAAATAAAATTTCGATCAGAAAAAATTTCTCCCAAATTAAATTTAAAAAAATACAAAAATTAGTCAGTACCTAAAGTTCCAGTAGGTAGAATTTTCGGTAATGTTCGTGTGTAATGTAGAGTAGTAATTACCACGTACATTTATTGCCCAGACGTCGTAGTCTTGGTCGACTAGTAAATATGCTGGGGATCAAAAGTAAAAAATTCAGACTTCTGGGGTTTAAAATTGAAATTTATGAATTAAAAGTTTTTAATTTTGAAAAAATGATGTGCGGAGGTTGTAGTGCATTAAATTCCGAGTAAAATGACCTACAACTTTTATTAATTTTCTGATTCGAACGGGAGTAAAAAAAATATTGAAGTGAAAAAAATATTTGGCTTTGAAAAGAAAATTTTTTTCTCGGGGTTTAAAATTTAAATTTATGAATTAAAAGTTTTTATTTCGAAAAAAATGAGGCATGGAGGTTGTAGTGCATTAAATTCTGAGTAATTTACGTCAGTGAGACCTTAATTTTTTACCGCACACACAAACTAATAAAAGAAAAATAGACCGCGAAGATAAATATCGCAACTTATTTTTTAACTTTAAAATTAAAATTGCGGCTAAAATATCACAGATACATCGAAAATGACAAGAATTAAAATTATTCAGCATTAAATTTCCTACAAAAAACTTTTCATTAGTTTTTTTCATAAATTCAATAGTTTAGACACTAGAGCAACTCAAAGTTATTTTCCCTCCAATTTTTAAATTTCCACTTTTTTTAAAATTAAAAATTCACGTACCAAAAATTTTTTTTTCAAAATCAAAATCATGCATCTCATTCTCTATTAAATTAACCGTAAAATTCACCACAAACTTTTTTTTCACCGCAAAAATTTCTCAAAAAAAACAAATTCCGAAATTACCAAAAAATTTTGTTTCCAAAAAAATGATAAATAATTGAAAAAAAAAAAAAAATTACCAATATCTTGAGCAGGTCCACGTAAGACCCACACGTCAGATGCGCCCATAAGCCCATGGAGTAATAAAATAACTGGTTTTCCAAATCTAACTGGACTCAAAGGCCCGCCAGAGATTCTGTGCACTATCAAATCATACCCGTCCTCTGTTTTCACTTTGTGTTCCTCACCTACATATCCACTTTCTTCTACGAGATCGATCTTAATTTAAAAAAAAAAAAATCAAATGAGAATTTCAATAAAAAAGTTTTTGATCCTCAGAAATTCAAAAAAAAATTAATTTTACTTACAAAAGTTTTTAATTTATTTACAACTTTAGTATCACTTACACTTAACACACTTATGATAATTATAATTAATAAGTAATTAATTTTCATTATTGTTTTTATTTAATTTTTTTTTTTGACAAAAATGAAAAATAAATTCCAGACGCGCTTAGAGTGAATTTTTAAAATCATCTAATACTTTTACTTATTAAAATGTATTTATATATACTATCCAGTCACTTAACACGTTTTCCCGCACTTCAAAAAAAATAAATAATAATAATAATAATAATAATAATAATAATAATTATAATGATAATAAATCCACAGGAAGTAAAATTGACTTTGAATTCAAATAACTCAGGAACTAAGAGTCTGAGGTAAAAAAGTGCAGAGACCATTTTTGTAGGAAATTTAAAGAGCTACAAGTTTTATTCTTATCAATTTTTCGATATCTGTGATAGTTCTGATAGAATTTCGATTTTTAGGCATAAAAAGATTTTTGAATTTTTGATTCTTCAGAAATTGGACACGGGGAAGTTAAAATTCAAATTGTGGGGAAAGTATCAAAGATACGGCTTAAGTGCACTGAGATAAAGTTATAGAGGATTAAATTTCCTGTGAAAAATATTCAGACCATTTTTTTTTAAAGTCATAAGTTACGGAGTTATTTTATTTTTAAAATTAATAACTGCATTTTAGTAAATTTTGGAAATATGCATGTATGTATAGATATACATTTCTATATTTCATAAGATCATGAATCGAAATATATGAACCTTCTTGAGTATGTAAACAAATAGATAGCTAATTTTAAAACGTAGGAAGTGTTTATATTTATCAGTATAAATTTTTTTTACTTTTAAGGTCGGGCGTCATCACTTTGGAATTTACATATTAAAATATTCAAATCATAATAAAGACATATTTATTAGTATAAGTATTCATAATTTAATGATAAGTAATATCGTTTATTTATTAAAATTATTATTGACATAAATTACCATCAATTAGTGTCTAAATTATTATTATTAATTTTTTTTTATTTTATTGATTACGAAAAAACTTTTGATTTTTTGGCCATGAAATTCATATATATATTCTGTGGAGTTATTTCTAACACCAAATAAGTGACGGTCACTTTTTATAAAATTACATCGAGAGTGTCATCTTCATTTGTCCTGATATGGGTCATAAGTCAGAATATAAATTTTATTCAGGACTTTTTTAATTTTTTTCTACTGGAGAACATTATAACGAACGTTTATAAAAACGTATTATAAAAACGTTTATATTATATGGAGTTATCTCCAAAAGAAAAAAAAATACGGGCCACTTTTAATAGAAATACATGGACTGGGTCCTTCCTGATCCTCCCTGGCCATTCGTGGTAACGGAAGTCAAACAAATAATTTTTTTTGGGACTTTTTTGGGGTTTTCCTATTAGAGGACATCATAATGAACAAAAAACGTTTATATTGTGCCGAGTTATTCCCAACAGGGAAAAATTTACGGGCTATTCTTCATAAAATTACATAGACAGCGGTATCTTCCTCCATGTTCACTTATTGTTAAATGGGTCTGAACTTGAAAATAAAATTCTTCGTAGGCCTTTTTCGGGTTTCTTCTACTAGAGGATATCATAATGAACAAAAAACGTTTATATTGTGCTGAGTTATTCCCAACAGGGAAAAAGTTACAGGCCATTCTTCATAAAAATCCATAGACAGTTTTATCTGCCCGCGTCTGCCTCATCTGCCCGACGTCAATTACTCGAAAAATAAATTTTGCTCAGGACTTTTTGGGGTTCCCCCTACTAGAGGACATCATAATGAACAAAAAACGTTTATATTGTTGTGAGTTATTTCCAATAGATAAAAAGTTACGGGCCATTTTCAACTAAAAAATTTAGTCGTCACTCTCTTCCCCTCCCCCTTACCTGTCATGTCATAAGTACACAGAAAAAAAAGTTATCTTGAGTCCAGAAAATATTTTTGAAGACAAACGTTTTCGGGAACCGAGTCGAGATTTTCTTGAGCCAAGAGAATTTGTCTTGGTTAAAAAAAATTCGTCTTGGTCGGAGATTTCTATTTTTTCTGAGAAAATTTCGGTCTCCAAAAAAATATTCTTGAATCAAAAATATTTACCTTCAGTCCAGAATTTTTTTTTTCTGTGTACAAAAAAAAAATTTCGATACTTTATCGATTTCCTATCTTACGATTTATCGATCTCAATTTCAATTCGATAAAATCTCTCTTGTGCATTTGAATTCGCGTGCGTATCGAATACCAAAATTAATTTCCACAGAACGCACCAACTTTTATTTTTTCAAACAATTCAAACTTTCCCGCCTGCGCAGTAAAAACCGCGCAGTTAATTTCCTGCGCGCGCTTGAAAATCTAACCGGCGCCATTTTTGTGTTTGTCTGTCTCTATCTTTCCTCTCCTTCTCTTACTGTTTCTTTACGTGACGACCCACGAGACAAAATGGTAAGTCTGATTTTTATTTAAATAAATAATCCGATGATTTCTCTGACATCTTATAATAAATAATAAAAATAATTTTTAATTATTAATAAATAATTATCTATTTTTTATAGTCGGCACACAAGACATTTATTATCAAGCGTAAACTCGCTAAAAAATTGAAACAAAATCGTCCAATTCCCCAATGGGTGAGAATGCGAACTGGTAACACCATCAGGTAATTTTACTATTTATATATTTATAATTATACATATATATATTTATATATTTTTTACTAATTTATTAATTAATTGCAATATAATTTTTTCTTTTCCTAAAAACTTTATTTTGGTTTTGACTAAAAGTTAAATTTGAGGTTAGAATTTATTGACTAAAACATATATACAAATATATATATGTCTATACATTTTAAGAATATATACATTTTTTTAATATTTAAATTTATTTAATTTCACTCACAAAAATTTTTTGGGATCTTTGTAACTTTTGGATATTTTTTTGATATATTTGTTTATATATAAATATATGAGTAATTTAAGTTCAGTATTCTTGAGTTATAGCTGATGCCGAGTTGAATGAGTACCCACATGCCCAGGTTTCGATTAAAAAAAATATCAAGTGATTTATTGATAATTAAATTGATTAATTAATTAAAAAAAAATTTTTTTTTAATCATAGGGTTGTGGGTACTCGTTTTACAGGAAATTTCACGCACAGTCCAAATAAAGTATTCACTTGAACCAAAAATGAGAATTCGATTAAATAATTGATCGAATCAACTCTTGATACTTTTGAAATTTACTTCAAATCAATTTTTTTTTTAATAGATGACTTTTTCTTGCACTTATTAAAATTCCGAGTAGAATGAGTACCCACACCCTTAGGTTTTGGTAAAAAAATTAATTCGATAATTTATAATTAATTTCGTGTAATTATTATTAATCATTAAAATTTTGTGTTTAGAATACTAGGTTGTGGGTACTCATTTTACTGGAAATTTGATGAACTTTAAGAACCAAATCATAGATTTTCCAAAAAAAAATTTTGTAACAAAAAAATGATTCCAGTCATCAGCTGCAATTTTTAATTTTTTAGGAAAAAATTTTTTTTTTTTAACTAGTTACTTTATTAGTGTAGTTTATAAAATTTCCAGTGCAATGAGTACCCACATGCCTATATTTTGATCTACATATATGTAATTAATTAATTGATTACTTTTAATGATCTAAAAAATTTTTCTTCTGAACCCAGGCATGTGGGTACACGTTTTACTCGGCATCGAACGCAGAACCAAAATATCATACCCATTTTCCAAAAAACACAATTCTTTTACCAACCCAACTAATTATTATCTCCACTTTTTTTTTTTAGATACAACGCCAAGAGGCGTCATTGGAGAAGAACAAAGTTGAAGTTGTAAGCAGTGACACTTGATTCCATTTCATCATATGGATTTCTATTAATTAATTTTTTAATTAAATTAATATCTGTTCAACTTATTACAACTTTTCCGTGTCATCAATGGAATAAATTACAATAATTTAAACAATTGAAATACTTATCAATTACTTCAGATCTCCAATCCATAATTCCTTTTTCTCATTTTATTCAAAAAAAAATCATAAGACAAAAGTAATTAAATATTCTAATTAATTATTTATTAATTAATGGATAAAATGTATAAAAATTTTTACAATGTATTTATAATTTTACGTTTGCGCATTTTTTCAAGCCAATCATCAAGTAAACCATCTTGAGTTGGTGGCTCAGGTAAATAATAATTCTTCGGAGGTTTGCCTTCTTCTAATTTTACGAAATAATGAACATGTCGGTAGTCGATACGTCCCACACGTGCACGAGAATGTCGACGGATACCTTTGATTGAAATTCCTTTGCCAACAAATGATTCAGCTGAAAAAATAATTTTTAATTTATTTTTTAAGAATTATAGTTTTGTAATTTAATTCGGTTTTATTTTTTTTTTTTTTTAATACTTACAAACCCATAAATTACTTTTGAATTCAACATTATGTTGTTCGACAGCAATCTGTTGGGCTTCTAATAGAGTTTCTTTAGCAGCTACTGCGCCTTTCTTACACAGAAAACTTAATTGACGAATTGCTTCATCTATAGACAGACCACGGACCAATACGGCGATGTACCACATGGTTTTTGGACTGTACTTGATATTTGTCTTCATGTGACATACAAACTAGAAAAGAAAAAACTTTCTTATTAATAATATAACAAAAAAAATTGGAAATCAGAAAAATTTTGATTTTCTTTGCTATGGAAATTTTTTTAGAAAATTTTTAAAAGCTGTATGGTGAAGAGAAGAGAATTCCGAGTTGAATGAGTACCCACATGACTAGGTTTGGATAAATTAATTTTTTGATTAATGTAAGGGCAGATTAATTAAGTTAAGGATGAATTAAAAGGGCTGAAAAATAATATAAGGTTGTGGGTACTCAATGTACTTGGAATTTCGCGTACTTTGAGAGAAAGAAATCAATTTTACAAAAGGAAAATTTTTTTAAAAAAATGTATAATTGAAATTTGAATTTTTTCATGAATTGAAAAGACGTAAACAACAAAATCACGAGTAGATTCTTATAAAGCGACTCATTCTGAGTTGAATGAGTACCCACATGACTAGGTTTGGATAAATTAATTTTTTATATAATTAAAGGTCAGCATTAATTAATAAATATATGACTCGATTAGATCATAATTTAAATATAGGCTTGTGGGTACTCAATGTACTTGGAATTTCGCGTACTTTGAAAAAAAGTTATCAATTTTACAAGAAAAAAAATTTTTTTAGGAATGTATGATTGAAATTTGAATTTTTCTATGGATTGAAAGTATGTAAGCAACAAAATCACGAGTAGATTCTTATAAAGCGACGCATTCTGAGTTAAATGAGTACCCACATGACTAGGTTTGGATAAATTAATTTTTTAAATAATTAAAGGTCAGCATTAATTAATAAATATATGACTCGAAAATATTATAATTTAAATATAGGCTTGTGGGTACTCATTTTACTCGTCTCCCAACGCTCTACAAAACTACCGAACAAATTTTCCAAAAAAAAATTTTTGTCTCCCAAAAAATCAAATTTTCATAGTTATATTTTTCCAAACAAACTTACCGCTGGTCTCCGAGGCTCGTCGGGTTTCTGAGGAGGCAAAATAACTTTATTATACTCTAACCATTTCTTTGGACCCTCTCTTTCCTGTTCTTCTTCCTTACATCTCGCCGTAGTATGAAACCCAGCGGGCAATAATTTAGTACTCAATCTAGTCAATCCAAAATCATTTCTTATCAAACCCATTAGATTATTTTTCAGACCCTGCATCTTTATTCTATTATTTTAACTGCAAAATAACAATACAAACTTATTATTCCAACAAAGACTACTTATATACTCCATTAATTATTAATTGACAAACACTTACTTCTTTAATTCAAAGATTAAACCAATCAATCATTCATTTATATTCTCTTTTTTTTAATTATTTATTTATAAATAAAATTCAAATCATTAGTTTGAGGTTAGAACTCCCAAAAAATAATAATAATGACTCTAATCGACTACAGAGAGCTCTGTCGGTAATATTTCAAATTTAAATTTCGCGCGGGAAAATTCAAATTTTCAAATTTAAAAAACGTGATATCATTAAATTAAATGAGTTGCTGATTTAAATAATTGATAATTCATCAAATAGATGATAGAAAAGCGAAATTTCAATAGAAATTTTCTTTTTTTTTCGCTCATTTGGATCAATTGATATTTTTGGATATTCATATATCACCAAATGGCTAAAAATTGTCACTCCGGTATGGTCAAATGGTTATGATTCCTGGCTTTCACCCAGGCGATCCGGGTTCGATTCCCGGTACCGGAAATTTTTTTCCATTTTTTACATTCAAATATTGACATATTTTTTTTTAATCTACATATTAAATTTAGTTTATACATTCATTATAACAAAAGTTATCAGATATTTTCGGCTGAGTTTCTCTCGGAAACAAAATCTCTAAATCCAAAGATCTTTAGTGTAGCAAAGAACAAGACAATAAATTTTGATTGACGTGACTGATTTTTAAAAAGGACGTCAGTGTTTCGATCCTGCTGAGATAGATTTATGGTTTCTAAAAATACACGATCAGTAGTTTTGTAATGACGTCACTCATCGACTGTCTGTAAAAGAACAAAAATTATTACTCTTTGTGTCAAAACTTAAGGTAAATGTTTAAAGGATACGAAGAAGCTATACCTCATTAACTAATGAATTGACTACTGCCTTCTTCATATTCTATACCCTGCTATCCTCTGATCATGAATACGTTTGAAGCCCAGGTGTGATATTCCGAGTCTAAGCTTACTGTCATTAAATAATTACGAAAAGAAAATCGTAATAGGATTAAGTTTACTAGATATAATTGAGACTCCAAAATCCTAGGCAAAGTCCAGGTATTCTTTCATCTCCGACATATATATATACATATATATGTACAACAATAATAAGGCATTTAAAACCCTTTAAAATGAATACTTACAAGTCATATTTATTTTCATTTATTTTTATGATATATTTATATTCTGATATATATGAAACTTACACATGGTGATATTTTTCTCCAAGTGATTCTGAGTAAAATGAGTACCAACAAGCCTATATTTAAATCAAAAAATTATTTGGTTAATTAATTAACTATAATTGTTACACTGTAAAAAGAGCGGTGTTAAAAATGCACTCATTTGAGCTCCGCGCGGTGTTAAAATAAAATTACACCGGTGTAGGAGGCGGAATTCGCCGGTGTTAAAATACCGGTGTAAAAGCCGGGTAAACTGCGTCCGCTCAGAGTATTAACTGTTGGATTCAATGGGACGTGTGAAATAATAACTACTGATTATTAGACGTATGTCTACTCTGCTTCGTTTATTGAGGCGAACTGAACCACAATACAAAAGAAGAATAATTAGAACCTTAAGGGCTAATATACTATAGATTATAATACAAAGTACAGTGCATGCGTCATTGCTCCCAACATTAACTTTGGAAAGGTTATAAAACTCAAAAAATATCTTCACACACGCACACATACACTCAAACTCACGAGCGCACACACACATATACACACATAGACACGCACACTCAAAAACACATGCGCGCACACTAAATAAAATATTTTAACACCGGTAAAAAATATTTACACCAGCAGCGGTGTTATTTTAACACCGCTTCCGGTGTTGAAATTTAACACCGCAAATTTTAACCCCTACACCACTTGGACTTACCCCTTATTTTTTACAGTGTAGTAAAAAAAAAAATTCAAAAATGTCCCACTCAATATATTCGTTTCTTTTTTCACTCAAAATTTTTCGTCAATCAAAAATAAATTATTACCATCACACTTAACTATTTGAAAATAATTAAAGATACTTTAAATCCACATAGTATTTGTTGTGTGAAAAACCCAATCGGTTTCTTATAATTACGTCCATTACCTATTGTCCGTGTTCTTTAAACCCATAGCGCCACACTGACCTGCCGTAAATATTTAGTCTAGACTCATCGGTAGGACCCGTCATTAGTGCCCTTCCCCCACTACTCCAGTCCAAGCCAGACCCAATCTTCGTTGCAGGACAAAGTTCCTTTTCAGTTGCTGTGCGTCTTTCAAATGAGCGACATCACGAAATCTCAAAATTTTGAACCCTCAACAACCATGTGTTCTCAAGTGTCAGAGTTAAAAAAACTACGCCGTCAGTATTGGTCGATGGTGTTTGCCAAAATTACCGATGCGAATAAACGAGTTTCTTGTTCTCTGTACGGCGACCCAACAATTTTGCAACTATCAATTTATTTTGACAACAGGTCATTGATTAAAAAATTACTAAAGAAAAATCGTGACGTAAATATCGTGACAGAAGTATGGGGTACTGCCCTTCACGTCGCAGCTCAACGTCACAACAGTTACGCAGTTGAAAAATTACTGAAAGCAGGCGCAGAAGTTAATAAATTTTGTACTCCCGGCAACTGCACGGCTCTTTATAATGCGATTACTGGATCAAGATTTTACAAACCGGAAATCGTCGAACTGCTGATCAATTCAGGAGTCAACGTCAACCATCCAGTCAAAGTGTCCACTGATGGCCGGCAACTGACGGCAATGCAGGTGGCCATCCATAAAAGGAACAGCGAAGTTGTCAAGTCACTGCTCTGCTTTGGCGCGTCGATTAATCGCGTTAATCAAAATGGCGAACTAACCCCGCTGGAGCTGGCGGTAAAAGTGGGCGCCACTAGGGCCGTGAAAGTGATCAAAGAACATATTGTTAGATTTCATGAAGCTGATTTGTATGTCTGTGACAGTAATATTGCGTCGGTCAGGGAAGATGGACAATTTGATGAGCTAAGAAGTCAGTGTTATTACGAAATCGAGTGCATGAAACGAATGGGAATTAGTGAAGACGTTAATAGCACTTATTATGACATCTTATTCAACCCTTGTGATGAAACTCAAAGTGATTTAATGAAATTGAACATTTCTAATCTGCCCTCTGTGGTCGAGAGCTTCAAAATGTTTAAGGAATATTGCGATCTATTGACTTGTAAATTTTATAAGTTGGTAAATAGAACCAGGAGGTTGAAATCCTTTCATTACTAAATAGTGTAGTAAATGTAATTTTAAAATTTGGATATTAATGATCAGTGATATTTTTATATATTTATTGTAGTTTAAATAAAAAATCAAAAAAAGTGAAATTTTGTTTTCTGAGTTTATTTGTGGTGTTGGTATGGGAGATATGATAAAAATGATAAGGAACTAATTTTTAAGAAATTTAATTCTCTACAAAAAAGGTTCTCATGACTTTTCTTGTAAACTCGATAGTTTGGTCAGAATTTTAATTTTAAGTTAGTAATTTTTTTTCTGAGTAACAGCTTAAAAAGTAATGTTTTTTTTTTTTATATAAAAATATCTACTATACCAATTTGTATGGGAGATATGATAAAAATGATAAGGAACTAATTTTTAAGAAATTTAATTCTCTACAAAAAAGGTTCTCATGACTTTTCTTGTAAACTCAATAGTTGGGTCAGAATTTTAATTTTAAGTTGGTAATTTTTTTTTTTGAATAACAGCTTAAAAAGTAATGTTTTTTTTTTTAAATAATATCTCCTATACCAATTGGTATGGGAGATATGATAAAAATGATAAGGAACTAATTTTTAGGAAATTTAATGCTCTACAAAAAAGGTCCTTATGACTTTTCATGTAAACTCAATAGTTTGGTCAGAATTTTAATTTTAAGTTGGTAATTTTTTTTTTTGAGTAACACAGCTTAAAAAGTAATGTTTTTTTTTTAAATAATATCTCCTATACCAATTGGTATGGGAGATATGATAAAAATGATAAGGAACTAATTTTTAGGAAATTTAATGCTCTACAAAAAAGGTCCTTATGACTTTTCATGTAAACTCGATAGTTTGGTCAGAATTTTAATTTTAAGTTGGTAATTTTTTTTTTGAGTAACAGCTTAAAAAGTAATGTTTTTTTTTTAAATAAAAATAATTGTTTATTAATATTACAAAAGGCACATCGAATACTAGATCAATTAGTACAGTTATTAATTACAATTATTTATACAATTACAATTACAATTTTTTTCAATTCTACAGAAAAAAAAAAATTTTTTTTTCACATGGCAATTTTTATAATCAACATCTTAAGTTAATTACAGTTGTAATTAAAATTTACAGTTTAAAATAAAAAATTTTAACCGCCATTTTCTACTCCGCGGTCATTTTTTTACTATTTAAAAATAACCAAAGGATTTAATACAAAATTAAGTACAGTCTTGACTCCCGTGATAAAAATTCCCAGTAGATCACCAATTCCTACTCTTACGCCCTCTCTCCTGCAAGATTTCAAATCACTCACATGGCAAAGTAGACATTGGATTTCATCTAACCAAACATGTGGTCTCATTCCTCCTAACAAACTTTCCCTCTCCCCCCTATTGACCAACCTGCCCCTAAACTTAACCTTGTCCCCAGGATAAATATTCAAACTGAAGTTTTTAAACTCATGGCCCGCAAGCAACACGATCTCGGCGTTACTTCCCCAGAGTCCATTTTTCATCTTGACGTAGATCTCAAACTCGAACCGATTCCATTTGTCGACATGGCAGGAGTCCCTGGCCCTCAATTTGCTGAGCAGTTCGCAATTTTTCCGCCTCGCGCCCTCTAGAGATTCGCAGCCTCCGGTCCTGTCACCAAAGAGGCACATGAGCTTCCGGCCCAAGTCATCAGGGATCAGGAAAATCAAGTCCCTGAGATTATTGTGGACTCTTTTGAGCTTTATGTCCGTAACGTAACCCTCCCAGTGGACGGGCAAGTTGGTCAACTCGTCGCAGGCGACCTGGACCTGGACCTTGGGGACTTCTTCCCAAACCGGCTGGTGGCAGTAATTCTGATACATTTCCCAAGTCAATCCTTCTTCCGGATACTCGTCAACTTGGTCGCCTGAAAAGGTTGCGAGGCCTTGCCAGATGAGAAAAGTCGCGGCTAGACAGCTTGCAATGACCTGGACTTTGTTCAGCCAATTGAATCTTCTAAGGTACCAGGAAACGAAGAACGGAGCGCCGCCTAGAAGAGCCGTTACGACGCGCATTCGCATATCGTTATCCGCAAGGTATTTCGTGAGGGCTATGACTGGCAAGAGAACGGAAGCGATTCCTACAATTGGCAGGAAAAAGACCATTCCCACTAGGGCCAATGCTGCGCGAATCAGCCCGTACCAAGTCGCCCCTTGGCTACTCAGTATCGCGATTTGCCACCAGCTCAAGGTAACGCAGTGCGGAATCAGTAATTGGTAGGTCCCCTTCCAGCCATCGCGGGCCGCGAGTTTCAAAAATATCGCGGGAATTAGAAGATAGAAGACCGCGCGGAAGTTGAGGCAGAATTCGATCGAGTTTCCTACGACGTACGAAGCGAACGTGGGGACACGGATGTCAAGGAACCGCCAGGTCTGGGCTACCACGATGTCCATTTCGTAGGGATACTTTGCCAGCACGTGGACCGCGAAACTAAAGAGAACCAAAAGATCTGGCCATCGAGCCTGACGGGTAGAGAAGTTTACGAGGGTTATCAAGGTCAGGGTGAACGCGATGACTGTAAATTCTGACTGAGGTGTCCATTGGTGGGCTATGACTGGATAGATCATGAGATTGAGGAGCAGGGCTAGGAAGAAGTGACCGTAGGGCTTGAGGTTGTTACGGCAGAATTGGTACTCGGCTTCCTGGGGGTTGAGTCGCTCGTTGTAGCTGATGAAGAGGTTGGACCAGGTCCTGAAAGTCGATAATTGGGTGGTGGTGTGAAGCATCTGGAAGGTTGCGATCACCATTATGATGAAGGAGAGGTAGTAAGTGGCCATGGGGATGAAAAGGACTAGGGACTCGGTTCCGAAGAGGCAGTAAGTCAGGACCAGGAGGAGGGTAAACGTTCTAGATGTCAGGGCTGATAGGGAGCATTTCTGGGTCAAGTATGACAGCAGCCAGTGGTAGAAGCACTTGGTTGAGCTCCAGGGGTGGGTGAATACTCGCTGAAGAAGTGGAGAGTCGCAGATCTGGGAGGAATTAAGAGCCAGCTGACTGTTGAGGGCCAGGGAGGGCAAGAGACCACGGGAGTAACTTGAGGCTGCAGAGACTAAGACTGACTCGGTTATTTTCTCTAGTTCCGAGTCCGGGTACTCGAGGGAACGCGTCTCTAAGTGGGACTGGATTGTCGTTAGCTGCCGAAGGAGTTGCTCGGAGGTTATGTAGTCTTCCCCGTTGGCGAGGGTCGTGAAGAGAGCGCGGGCTGCGTGTCTAGCTAGCTTCTCTTGCTGAGACATGTCCAGGCATCGCTTGGCGTCATGGTAATTGTGCTCAGTTATTCCATGCCCGCTGGTGAAACACTGGTGCAGAAGTTTCGTCGCCTCCAGGTTTCCCTGCTCTGAGGCTTTGGTCAGCCAGTAGACTGCCAGCTTCGCGTTCTCTTCCGTATCGACATCTAGGTCTAACAGATTATTTTTATCTCTTTACGAGAGAGTTGGATTTAAGGCTCATGAGTACTTACCACAGTGCTCTTCCAGCAGCTTCTTTGCCAAGACTACTTGGGACTCAGCGCAGCCGTCTTCGGCCAACTGGGAACGCAGTCCTCGTAGTGACCCTCGTGGTCCGTCTAAAGTTAAACCTCAGTAAGCAATAACTTGGAAATTTTATTTCCTAAAAGCTCAGCCCAATAATTTTCCTTTTCAAAATTTACCCGCGATTTTTAAGTGAACCGAAAAATTTCAAAATTCGCGCCATTTAAAATTTCTAATCTTTGAATGAAATTTCTGGCTCATCTATCGAAGATACGACAAAAGTCAATGAATACAATTTGATAGGAAATTTAATTTTCTACAAAAAGTTTATCGTTGACTTTTATCGTAACTTTGATATTTCCCAAATAATTTTCCTAGGAAATTAATCTGAATTTTTTATTCAATTTTTTAAATGTTCTTAGACTTTGGGCGCAAATTTTGGCTGAGCTATAAAAGATACGACAAAATTTTACTGAAATAATTTTGTTTCAAATTAAATTTTCTACAAAAAAGGTCTCTGTGAGTTTTATCATAAATTCGATAGTTTCCGAGAAAAATGAATTCAAATAAAGTCCTAATGAAATCTATGAATTTTCAATTTTAAAAAAGCGCGGGAAAATTTTCAGGCCAATAAGTCCGGGTTAAAAATCGATATGACCGAAATATATATATATATATATACATATATATAAACCATCAATTTCTTATTGAAAATAAATGAAAAAATAAAATTTCAATTTTTCGAATTTTGCCGCTGATTTTTTTTTTTTTAATTAAAATAAAAAATAATTACCACGTAAGAACCATTGTTTCCTAAATGGTTTCCCCGTCATTGGAACAACTCCAGCCATTTTATATTTTTTTAAAAATAAAATCTACTTCGTCTAATTAAATCCACTAATTATTAATTTCAAATAGATATTCATATCTACACTAATTATTTGTCATTCACTTAAAAGTTACACATATTTATACTAACAACCGTAATTATTGTTATTCAAATTGATATATATTATTATAACTAATTATATTTATATATTTTTGACTAAACAGGTAAACAATAATATTTGTTTACTTTGAAGGTTACTTTGTTTCGAAAATATACTTTTTTTATATATCGAATATCGAAAAATAAATATATCGAGTTATTGATAAATCGAAGTTAAAAAGGTTAGAATGTTTTTTAGTAATTCAAAACTAGAGACACCTGCATTTTTTATTTTGAAATATAAATAATTATTGTAAAAAATCTTTTTTTTTTAATTAACAAAGATATCGAATTTTGAAATAAATTCATATATTTATATGAGTAGAGAATTTTATACGCTTTAAAATGAGTACCCACAAGCTATACTTTTTTTCATATATATAGTAATTCATATTTGTATAAATATATATATATTTAAATTAATTAAAAATAAATATAGCATGTGGGTACTCATTTGAAAGGGCATTTAATTCTCTATCTATTCATATATATGTATATGCAGATATATATATTTTTGCCGCCATTTTTAAACATGAAGTTAAAATTAATCTAAATAAACTCTTTTTGGCCATAAAAGATGATATTTTTATGGTAAATTACTCATTTTGTTAAATGTACTACTAATTACTAGGTTAGACATTAAATTTTTAGAAGAAATTTACTATTATTGAAGGCAATAGTAAGTGCAAGTATAAATTTGCAAAACTGTGCAAAATTGTTATCTCCGGTATGGTCTAGTGGCTATGATTTCTGGCTCTCACCCAGGCGATCCGGGTTCGATTCCCGGTACCGGAAAATTTATTTTTTCTTTTTTCAATTTACATTTTTTTTAAAAAGATTTTCTACATTCATTTCCTTAAACAAAATTAAAATATTTTTTCATTGACGTAACTGATTAAAAAAATATAAAATTATACACAAACTAAAAATATATACTAATATACAACAAGTAATAATATATAACAAATATGTGGAATTTATTCTACGTAAAAATCCGAGTAAAATGAGTACCAGCAAGCCTGGGTTTAAATCAAAAAATTAATTTGCTAATTAATTTTAATTATTATTCAAAAAAATTTTTGTCTAAAACTTTTGAATTGAAAACGTGTATCGTTACCATACTCTCCGTTAAATTTCCAGTTTAACGAGTACCCACAACCCCATACTCAAAATATATCATTTTTAATTAATCAAAATTATTAATTACTAATCAAAAAATTTTTTTTTCAGAACCTAGGCTTGTGGGTACTCATTTTACTCAGAATTCCATGCACTACAACAATCTACTATACAAAACAATATTCAAAAATTTTACTCTAAAAAAAATGATAGTTTCATTACATAAAATTTTTTTTTTTCTTAAAATCACAGCAAATTAAAACATACCAATCGTTTTTCACACTTTCTCTCCTAAAAAAAAAAAATCAATAATCTTAACCATAATCACAATATTTATTTATTTATAATAACAATTATTTCACTTAGCATTTGGCAGCAGCATTTTATTTGAATTTCTCACAGTAAATTTTTATTTGACACAATTTATTTAAATTAAATTGTAAAAATTCCGTTCAATTAATCGATTGATTAATTATCATATTTTTTTTAATTGTACAATTAAATAAGAAAAAAATTACACACAATTACCAGTACATTAATTATTAATTTATAATTATTAATTACAAGTCTCATAATTAACATTCACACAATTAATGGCGACTATTTTCAACAATTTATTAATCAGTCAATTTAATTATTATTTAATTATGATTTTTTTTTCGAACTCAAAAAATTTTTTATCTAACCCACGATTTTTTTCATTAATTTCCATTTGGTTAATTAATTATTGTATTTATATTTTATTTACATGAAAAATATAAAATTTTTTAATGAATGATTTTAATTAATTAATTATCTATTTAAATTATTAATCGATTAATTGATTAATAAAATCTCTTACGACTATTTTCTTGATGCTTTTGATAAAACATTATTCCAATGACGACACAGGCTATTATTGCTATGGAGGCGACTAACATTAGTAAAAATATTTTTATTCCACTTAATGATGATGGCTTTGGATCGTCAACGTGATCTGTAACAAAAAAAATTTAATTAGATCATTAATTAATTAATTAATTTATTAGTAATTTCGAAAGTATTATCTCAGCTGAGTTTACATTCAAATTTCTGGGGAAATTATTGAGTTTAGAGAAAAATTTACAGAGACATTTTTTGTAGGAAATTTTATCAGCTACAAAAATGGTCCATATAAATTTTTGGATATCTGTGATAGTTTAGTCAGAATTTAAATTTTAAGTGTAGATGATTTCAAATTATTACTAGGAATCATAAAAATTTTTAAAAAATTACTTTAGATGAAAATTTTGAGTCAACTATTGGACTTGGGACAAAAGTCGTAAGGACTTAATTTATAGGAAATTTTATCAGCTACAAAAATGGTCCATATAAATTTTTGGATATCTGTGATAGTTGAGCCAGAATTTCAATTTTAAGTTTAGAAAATTTTAAATTATTACTAGGGATTATGGAAATTTTTTAAAAATTATTTTAAATCAAAATTGTGAGCGAACTATTGGACTTGGGACAAAATTTGTCAGGACTTAATTTATAGGAAATTTTATCAGCTATAAAAATAGTCCTCATAAATTTTTTGATATCTGTGATAATTTTGCCGGAATTTAAATTTCAAGTATAGAAAATTAATAATTATTACTAGAGATTACAGAAATTATTTAAAAATTGTTTTAAATTAAAATTGTGAGCTAACTATTGGACTTGGGACAAAATTTATAAGGACTTAATTTGTAGGAAATTTAATTAGCTACAAAAATGGTCCTTGTCACTATTTCGTTATCTTGAATATTTGCGCCGAAATTTTGATTTTAAACCAAAAACTTCTAAGTAGATAAAATTGTCACTAAATTTTTGTAATGAGTTTTTAAAAATTAATTATATTTATCAAAATATGAGATTTAGGAAATAAATGATAAGGACCATTTTTAAAGAGAATTAAATTTCCTGTAAAATTATCTCAGTGAATTTTTTCGAAATTCCCCATAGTTTAGCCGTATTTTAAATTCAAAGTTTTCATTTCCTTTTCTCTGAGCAAATCACTCAATAATTGATCACTCAATTAATTAATTAATTAAAAAAAATTAAAATATTTATGAAAAATTACCACGTGGGGATTCGAAGAACGTCGCGGACGGAATAATATTCGATCTATCCTCAGTGTCTTTTGCCTGTAAAAGAAAAAAAATTATTATTTCACTTTTAAAAGATAAATTAATTAAAAAATTATTGTCTCATATATTTAATTAATCACTTACACTATCAGGTAAATCTAGCTCGTACAATTTGACAGATAAAATATCATGATTATCTGATAAATCACCAGTAGTTGCTGATATCCCAAAGTAATAACCCGTTGGTAATTTAATACCGTTTACTTTTAAACATTCTTTCCATGCTGCTTTATTAGCTATGTCCGTTGATACTAATTAAAATTAATTAAAATAATTAGATTATTAGTCAATTTAAAAGAAAAAAAACATACAAAAAATTTATTTTTTAAATTTCGCGGTCAAATTTAAATTTCGCGGCTTTGAAAAAAAAAACTGATGAGTTTTGCAGAACAAGTTTTGAGTCAAAATTGAAAAAAAAAAATTTTCTATACTTCGAGTATCGATAAAAAATGGAGAAATTGAAAAATAAAAATTTTGGAGGTCCTGAGATTGTAGAGAATTTAGTAAAGAATTTTTTGAGCCCAAGAACGAGTTTCTAGCTCGATTAGTTCCGGAGATATGAAGATTTAAAGCCAACTCGCGAAACCGCGAAAAACCGCGAATTAATTTGGCCGCGGTGAGTTTGAGGGTAACTGAGGCAAGTTGGTCATGTGGGTACTCAAACTTCTCGGGAGGTGACGCTCTGTAATTAGAGGCCAACTTTTTGAAAATCGGGTGATTTGGGCCCGAGTAAGGACCCAAAGTTACTGGGGCCGATTTTGGCGATTGGAAAACGGATTGAGTTATTAATTTTTTAAATGAATTTTTTTGTTACCTGTGAGTGTGTCTCCTTCATATTTGATTGATATGTGAGAATCGTAGTCTAGATTGCGGAATTTGGCTTCGCAACCGGCTAATTGAGTGTGGGTACCATCTCGGTCGTGGTCGTAGTGGAGGGACCCATTGTTAACCATCGCAGATATGTAGGGGTGTTGATGCTGAGAAGATTTTTTTATTAGCTGGTTAGTTGGGGGTGGGGAGATGAGCAAATATTAGGGGTCAGTTGGCTGGGACTTACGTTGTGGGGCCCATTGTGGTTACTGTAAGTGTCGAGGATGACAGCGAGCCCGTGGAAGAAATCTTTGTTGCCGAATACGGGCCCAGATTCCATGCGGTCTTTGGCGTACCAGATTACGAAACCGTCGCCGAATAAGTCGCGGCCTTTGCCGTGGACTTTGAAGTGGACTTCTAGGTTCCAGTTACGGACGTTGCAGGGCTAGAAATTTAATTTTTAAATTTGTCACTCATAAAAATTCACCATAAAATTTTTCCTCACTATAAATTTTTTAGAAATTTCCCATTTCATTCCCTAATAAAAATTATTAAAAAATCCCCATCAAATAAAAATTCACCATAAAATTTTTCATTCCATTAATTGAAAACTTCCTCCTCAAACTAGAATTTATAAAAATTTTCCTATAGAACTTATTCATTAAAATTCTCAAAATGTCCCATAAAAATTAAAATAACCCACAATAATTAAACTGCCCCATCCATCTTTTTTTATTACTTTAAAAATTTCTTTTTCAAACTGAATATTATAAAAATTTTCCCATACAACTTCTCCATAAAAATTCTCAAAATTCCCCATAAAAATTTTTATTCCACTACTTCAATACTTATTCCTCAAACTGAATGTTATAAAAATTTGCCTTTTCCACCCCTCATACAAACTACCCCATAACCTTAAAATACCCTATAGAAATTAAAATTCCCCATAGAAAATTTGTCTTCCAATAATTTACAAATTTTTTCCTCAAACTGACTTTTATAAAAATTTACCCATACAATCCCGTGATAAAAAATCTCAAAATGCCCCATAAAAATTAAAATGCCCCATAAATTTTTTTTCATTTCTTTAAAAATTTTTTCTTCAAACTAAATATTATAAAAATTTGCCCAGACAACCCCTCCATAAAAATTCTCAAAATTCCCCATAAAAATTTTTATTTTAATACTTCAATACTTTTTCCTCTAACTGACTTTTATAAAAATTTACCCATACAATCCCTTGATGAAAACTCTTAAAATGCCCCATAAAAATTAAAATGCCCCATAAATTTTTTTTCATATCTTTAAAAATTTATTCTTCAAACTAAATATTATAAAAATTTGCCCAGACAACCCCTCCATAAAAATTCTCAAAATTCCCCATAAAAATTTTTATTTTAATACTTCAATACTTTTTCCTCTAACTGACTTTTATAAAAATTTACCCATACAATCCCTCGATGAAAACTCTTAAAATGCTTCATAAAAATTAAAATTTCCCATAAATGTTTTTTCATTTCTTCAAAAATTTCTACTTCAAACTAAATATTATAAAAATTTTCCCATACAACCCCTTCATAAAAATTTTCAAAATTCCCCATAAAAATTTTTATTCCAATACTTCTTCCTTTAACTGACTTTTATAAAAATTTACCCATACAATCCCTCGATGAAAACTCTTAAAATGCCCCATAAAAATTAAAATTCCCCATAAATTTTTTTTCATTTCTTCAAAAATTTCTACTTCAAACTAAATATTATAAAAATTTTCCCATACAATCTCTCCATAAAAATTCTCAAAATTCCCCATAAAAATTTTAATTGCAATACTTCCACAAACTGAATGTTATAAAAATTCACCTACTCAACCCTTCACCCAAGCTACCCCATAACCTAAAAATACCCCATAAAAATAAAAATTCCCCATAAAAATCCAAACCTCCTCCCGCTCAATCCAAAGTTTTAAAAATCAACCAACCAATTTCCCCTTTCAAAAAAATTTTCCCACAAAATGCCCCATAAAAAAATCCTGAAAAATTACCACAGAATTCCATATTGCCCCCTGCTGACTCTGCAAGTCCGGCGTCAGTCTGATATAATTTTTAGTCACAATCGTACTTCCCAAAAAATCCCAGTACGGTATCGTCATTCCCATTCCTGTAAATTTAAAAAATATATCATCAATCACATAATATTCATTCAATACATATATATATAAATATATATATGACATAAATCATTGATATAAAAATGCCAACGTCATAACCTCCGACGGAACTACGCAATAAAATTTATCACTACAAAGTACAAGGTTATAAAAAAATATATGAACCCATAAAAAAATAACATATATATAAAAATATGTAAATATATAAATTACCTTGATATGGTTTAACTAATGAATGCTCGCGTTTCATGAAATCATGGGTATTCCATTCCGTAGATTCAACCCCAAGTATCACAATATTTATAAATATATAAAAGTATGATGAGAAATACATGATTTGTATTAATATGTAATTGAATAAATAAATAAATTACTGGTTATTAATTAATTGAGTTAATAATTAATATGTGATTGAGTAAAAATATTATTGAGTTTGTGTTTGTGGTTCACTGACATGCGGCTTAATTTTTTTTTTTACTTCCACTAGACTTGAAGATCTGTGATTTTATTTATTTTTTTTTTGACGAATCAGGTGACGACACGACGTGATTGGGTACTAAAATGACCTATGGCTATTTTAGCTCCGTTGGTACGCAGAGGATTGGATATTAACGGGTGTGGGTAAGAGGTGACTCGGATTGGCGGATTTTCAAACTTCTGATTGGATCTGAGGAAATTTTTTCATCAGAGTCGATCGGAAAATTACAATTGAATCAAATTGAAAATCTATACGAAGATTTTCGGGAAATCTGGGTCCCTGATTGAATATTCTGATGGAATCTGAGGAAAAATTTTAAATCGGAGTGAATTTTGTATTCTCGATCGAATCCAATGACATCAGAATTGATCTGTCAAGTATCTAGGACTCTGATGAGTCTTTGACATGAGTGATTTCTATTATTTTACATTGAAAGGGCCTCAAAACTGACGTCAGATGATAATCAGAAGGCAAAATGACAGAAAAAAAATTTTGAGGACAGACAAAGCAGATTTTAGACACATGCTACACAGAAAAAAAGGATTTTTTGGCGCAAAAAACTTTAACTTACGCCAAGAAAATTTTTTCTTGTCCTAAGAAATTTTTCGCAGTATGAATTGAAAACGAAAATTTTCTTGGGGCGAGAAAAAATTTTCTTGAGTCAAGAAAAAAATTTTTGGGGCAAGAAAATTTTCGTTTTCATTTCATAATGGAAATTTTTTCTTGTCCCAAAAAAACCTTTTCTGTGTAGACACATGCCCACACAGATGCCCATACACATGAGTCTGAGACTGTTCCAGGTCTCTAATAATTTTTTTTCTCTAGGATTTTCCACTATTTTACATCGAAAGGGCCTCAGAAATGAAGTCGGATGATAATCCGAAGGCGAAATAAAAATAAAATATTAAATAGACAGACATAGCAACAGACATCGAGATGACACACGGAAAAAAATAAACTTTAAAAATTACTATTTGAAATTACAACCCGGAACCCGGTTGTCAATATGGGGAATTTTAACATTCAAATAGTAAATTTTATAATACGTGTCGTCTATTTTCTAAGTATCAGTTACGATTTTTAAAGTTCAAATGGTGATATTTCTTACATTGACAATAAATTTTCATACTTATCCTGAAATTATTCACGTTTTAATCACAAATAAAAAAATTACTATTTAAAATGATGGTATTTACTGATCACTTTATCATTATATTACTTGTAATTCTCAATTTATATAGTTCATTTTTTTCCGTGCATCGACATGGTCTTGTTGAGAGTCTAGGACTCTAATAATTTTTTTTCCTCCAGTATTTTCAAAAATCTATTGGAAAAAACTTTTGATTGAACGTGACTAATTAACAATTTTGGTAGAATCTGAGAAAAAAATTTTTAATGGGTGTCAATTTGAAATTCACGATTGAATCTAATCTATAATCTATTGGACGAACTTTCAATTAAATCTGATTCCTCAATAAAAATATATAAAAAATAAATATTTTCATATTACAAACTCCGATCAAATCTCTTACACCCTCAATTGGATATTGATCAGATTCAATCAGAAGTTTTTCTATTTGAATTTTCAAAAGTTCCCGCCATAAGTTCCTCTAACTTCCACTGCCGCTCTAAGCGTTTTCTTTGCTGCAGTCTTCGATACATCGAACCACACGCACAATCGATACATTATGTGTTCGATACATCGACCTCACCAACAATCGATTAATCGAACTCCGAAATTCGATATTTTTAAAAATGGCGTAAATTAAAAAAAAAAATAAACTAAAAGAAAAAGAGTAATAATTAAAAAAAATAAAAAATGTGATTAATTTAAATAGTAATTAAATAATGGCAGTGTTACATCGCGCATTATTTACATGGTTCGAATTATTAATTTTTTTAATTCTACTAGTTCTAAGATTAGACCAACGCATATTATGGAATTGGTTTATTGTTTTTATACCAATGTGGGTATATGACTGTATATTATTGATATATATTATATTTAATATGGTGTCCCATTGTAAAAATAATCATAATACCACTAATTGTTTAAGGCGGAAGGTAATCACTTAATTGTTACTCAACTAATTGATTTATTTAGGTCACTAATAAATTTTTTTTTCTTCTCCAGGGCTGGCATATGATTGCAGTATTATTAAAATTAAGCGTACAGATATTAATATGTTTAAGATTAGAAGCTCCTTATTTAAATTTACCAGCAAAAGCTGTCTTGTCACCATTCTGGTTACTTTTACCTGCATTGACGATTGATGTATTTGTTCATTTGATCCAACACTCGAGATACTGAGATGTTTTTTTTAAAATGTACTGTAATAAAAACTTGCTGTTAATTTTAACAATCAATACTTTCATGTTTTTTCATCACGTATTCTTATCATTGAGGCCAAGACGCGTTGAATGAGTACCCACATCAATATGTTTGGGTAAGTCGGTCACTGGATCGATATTTTGGTGACCAAGAATTTGGAAATGGATTTTTTTTGTTCGGGAATTTTTTCGTAGCAAAATTAATGTGAGATACGAAAAGTTGGTGCCAATACGCGTTGAATGAGTACCCACATCAATATGTTTGGGTAAGTTGGTCACTGGATAGATATTTTGGTGACCAAGGATTTGAAAATGGATTTTTTTGATTTTTTTCGTTCAGGGATTTTTTTTTAGCAAAATGGATGTGAGATACAAAAAGTTGGTGCCAATACGCGTCGAATGAGTACCCGGAAGGCTATATTTTGAAAATGCGGTAATCGATGATTTTGAAAATGGCCCATTTGTCACCTGATGATTTTTTAGTCTAAATGTATTGATGTGGGTACTCAAACTACTCGGCAGTGCGCGCTCTGATGACTGGTTGTAGTGTTTTTTTATTTAGAGTTTGAGAAAAAAAAAAATTTTGAGCCATTTAATTTTTTTGGGCCATTTTTTAATGTCACCAAAACATAGCGATGTGGGTACTCAAACTTGAGGAAATTTTGCGAGTAATTCAGTAGAGTATGAGTTAGTTCTGTCAGACTGAACTGGTTCGCAAAATATAAGTATATGTGCTGGGTGATAATTATCTATTATATAATGTTACTTGTATTTTTTATTTTAAAACGTTGGGAATATGCCAATGACATGTTTTAAATAAATAAACACGGCCTAGAATACTTTATTCTTGTATAATGACATTTAGACAGTAAAAGAGAGGGATTAGAAAATTTTTTAGTCTACCCCGAGATCTTGGAGATAATTTAGTTATTTTATTCATTTAGAATGATTAATTATTCTTATTCATTAAAATATAATTTATTAATTATATTTTTAATAAGTTTGTTGGTTATTGAGTCGAGTTATGGATCGACGAGTGTAGCGAGAGTCAATGCGGGCAAGCAGGCGACGTTGCTCTGTCAGAGTAATGATGATAATCATCGATTTATGTTCTGGAAAGTAATTGACAATCATAATAATATTGTTGGGCCAAATAGTTCTTATGATAATGATAAATATAACTATGAAGTCCTAACTGGTAAATTGTATATATGGGTAAGTATTTTTATTCATTTTTGTATGGCCCAATATTGGCCCAGTGTCCCAAGTCATATTTTTTAGTTCATTCGGTCTCTATATCAATTTCACTCTACAGTGAAAAATGTCTTTTTAATTATTGGGACAGTGGTCCGATATTGGGACAGTGGATTAATAGTGGGACAGTAGTCTAGTATTTTACATTTTTTACTAGATTTGCTGTAAATATTAATGGATAATAAAAATAATTTTTTCAATTATGGGGACACTGGGCCAATTTTGGGACAGTGGGACATCTTTTGTCCTAGATCTCCAGTAACCTTTTTATTCCACTTACTCTAATTAGTGGGCAGTAAAACTATAATTTGTTTACTATTGAGACAATTTTGATACAGTGGCCCAATATTGGGACAGTGGACCAATTGTAGGACAGCCCTAGCCCAATGTCTCAAGTGACTTTTTATCCCAATCAGTCTTATCATTACTGAGCACCGAAAATTAATTTGTTTTATTATTGGGACAAACTTGGCCCAGTGTCCCAAGAGGACCACTTCGTACCTTAAGGTAAAATTAATATTATCATGAATTTTTTTAGTACTAAACGAACGATAACTAATGGGACGCGTGTGTCCCAGTGTCCCACTTTCGTCCCAAGTGGTCCATTAATTTTTTTCCCCAATTTTTTTCTCTTTTCACCCTGAGCTAATTTTTCATAATTCGCTCACTGGGTCATATGCCCCACTTTTGTCCCACTGTCCCATTTTACATAATTTTTTTTTTAGAGCGTATCGACACGTGAGTCAGGTTTTTATCACTGTATATCTCGCAGTATTGAGAATCATTCAAAGTTCAATGTCCACACTATCGAATTAATTGTCAACAAAAATGACTACTACTGGGAAAGTGACTTCGAGGTGACGTTACTTCGTACACTCATGGTAATAATGCTCGTACTTGTTGGAATCGCACTTTATTTACTCGTAACTACGAAAAGAAAACGCAAACCCGGTAAGTTATCATACGACATGATTAATTTAATTACTAATTAATTTTAATAAACAAATTTTTATTAATAGATATCGAAGACTCGAGGTCATTTAAATCTACCAAAGACAATGTACCAATAATAACATACTCAAGGCCCGAAACGCCATCGTCTCCTCAAGGATGTGATAATGATTTCCCTCAAGTATATAACCAATTAAATAAAGACCAGCTTGTTTAATTTTTAAGTTTATACTATCATTTGTAATATTATTCAAAAATAAAGGATATTAAAAAAGATAATTCTGAGTCGAGAATTTTTTTTTTTGAAATTTGAGAGTCATAGCTGATAATTTGAGGAAATTGCGCGTTGAATGAGTACCCACATCGATATGTTTTGGTAAGATGGTTCTTAATTAGTTTACCTCGGGCAAATTGGCCCGTTTTCATTTTTGGGAAAGTTTACAATTTTTTGGGGTAAAATGGGTGAGGGGGATCAGTCGGGAAGAGCGAGACGAGTAAAATGAGTACCCACATCAGTATTTTTGGTTAAGATGGTCATAGATGGTTAATTAACTAATAAACGTGTTCAGTAATTAATCATATGGTGGCCAAAATAAAATTTATTTAAATATATTGATGTGGGTACTCATTTTACTCGCCATCGCCTTCTCTATAAAATACGATGATCAATTTTACTATAAAAATTATTTTTTGGTTTTCAAAATTATAATTTATTGAAATTTTTTTTTGTCACCTGAATATATCCATCAGGGTACTCAAATCCGAGGGAATTTGTCTACAGATCCAACTGTGCCATTATTTTTATTCTAAAGACAAAAACAAAGTTCAAAAATTTTTTTTCCAATTTCTTTAATTATTTTAAACTAGTTCATACATAATAATTACTATCAAAATTATTCAATAATTATTCAATAATTTCCCTAAAATTCCTCTCCCAGAAAATAACCAAAGTCTCTCCCACCAAAATCTCTATCCCAATAATCCCCAATTCTACTCTAAATATCCCAGATACAAAAAAACGTTTCCTACAAATCTTGTAGTAAATTAAATTTCCTACAACTTTGCTCTCTTAAAATTTTTCCATATTCTCAATAATTTCCCCAGAATTTCCTTTCAAACTCCGTCCCATAAAATACCGAATTCCTCCTACAAAAATCTCTTTCCCAATGGTCCCAAATTCCCCCGTAAATATCCTAGATACAGAAAAATGTTTCCTACAAAGTTCATAGGAAATTTAATTTCTCACAACTTTGCTCTCTTAAAATTTTTCCATATCTCCAATAGTTTTCCCACAATTTCCATTTAAAGTACCCGCGGTATATATATTGATATAAATAATTAAAAATAAAAAAAAAATTGATTCATGTATTTGTCTGTTAGTAAGTCAAGCAAAATGAATATATATACATACATATATATAGATAGATATTTATTAAATATATATATATAGGAATAAATGAGTCACGTGATTTGTGAAGAATCCACGGGCTGAATCCCGTGGTCGGAAAATCTAAATTCGTCTGTGTCGTGTTCAGACTTCTGAGCAACTCGAGACTCAGCCTCTTTTATTTTAATATATATTTTATAATTTAACGATTATTATTATTATTTAATTAATAAATCAATTATCAAATTAATTAACTAATAAATCATCAAACATTTTAATTAAGTCAATAAAATTACAAGTGGAAAATTAAATTTTATTTGTTAATTTTATAAGAAAAATGATTTTTTGATTAATTGGCCAATTAATTTTAATTAATTGATCGCGATTGATTAATTAATTAATTTTATTTTTCAATCATAATGATTCATGTGGATGAAAGTGATCCTGTTGGTGGTAATTATTATTTTTATTTTTTTTTTATTTTCGAAAAAAAAAAAAACAAAAAAAATTTGAAATTAAAAAAATTTTTTTTTGTAGAAATCGAACCAGCATTTCCTTATAAAGATGTTACAGTGAGACGCGTTGATTTTAATAGCGATTATGATCTACAAGATGAGCTTGGGCGGTAAAGTTGAATTTTTATAAATATATATATATATATCTATATATTTATTTTTTTTTTATTAAGGAATTTTTGTTATTTTCTAAATTTGACAGGAAAGTTATGGGTTTAGGAAAAAAATTGACAGGAGGTTTTTTGTAGGAAATTCAAAGGGCTTCAAAAAAGGTCTCATAAGATTTTTTCGTAACTTCTGTGGTTTTGGTGGAATTTTGAATTTAAGTCTCAAAAGTTTAGTGGTTTTGGTAAAAATTGAAAATTTTATTTCATTTGAACTTTGAATGAAAATTTTAGCGAAAGTTGTGGGTTTGAGGAAAAAATTGTAAGGACCTTTTTTGTAGGAAATTTGAAGGGCTACAAAAAAGGTTCAGTGCAACTTTTTCTTAAATTCAATCCTTCTCCCAAAATTTTCAATTTTCTTCACTCATAAATCAATTTTTTCCAAATACTCCAAAAATCGACTTCTTTTCTCCTTAAAACCAAAATTTTGACTCTCTTATCAAATTTTTTCAAAAAAAAACTCAAAGTTCCTCTTTAAAATTTAATTTCCCGCAAAAAAGGTCTCTTTAACTTTTTCCTTATCTCCAGTTCCTGAGTCACAATTCGACTTTGAAATATTTCCCACTAATTTTTACTCATTTCCTGGTTTCGTAGCCAAAATTCCTCATAACTCATAAATTAGCACATTTATCAAAAAATTTCTCATGACCTTTTTTGTAGCTCCCAAAATTTCCTACAAAAAATGACTCATTGATTTTTCCCCAAAACTCAATAGCTTTCGAGTTATCGGTGTTTGAAAATAAAAAATCCATCGATATCGAAAAAATGTGAAATTTATGAAAGATATATATAAAAATATATAACAATAATTCAGGGGTAATGTTTTAAAACGTTAATCAAGGTCTTTTTCTATAAATAAATACACGTGTATACACAACTTGATGTTTTACTACATACCAAATTCAATATATATGTATATATATTACATATATATATACATATCAAATGAATGACAAGTTGAAAGTGAAGGCGTGCCAATTAAATTCAAATGGAATTTAAACTTTAACACTAATGCACTTGACATTCCGAAGTTAATGAAAAATATAAATAAAAATAAAAAAAAAAAAAAAAAAACTTTAATTTGAATTTTGAATTTTTTTGAACAAAAAAAAAATTTTTTTTACAGGGGTAAATTTGGTACAGTATATTTATGTAACGATAAAAAAAATAATTTGAAATTAGCTGTAAAAATAGTCAACACAACAAAAAAAGAGGACAGACGTTCAGTAGAACGTGAAGTTGAAATAATGCGACGGTTACAGCATCCGAGATTGATTCAATTGTATGACGCTATTGATACTGGAAAACAATTTTACGTTGTATTGGAATTGTAAGATTTTTTTTTTACGGCGGTAAAAATTTAAAAACAAAAAATTACTTTGAAATTTCGAATTCTAGGATTGAAGGTGGGGAATTGTTCGAGAGGGTCATAGATGATGATTTTGTATTGACCGAGAGAAGCTGCGCGGTTTTTATGAGACAAATTTGCGAGGGGATTGAGTTTGTACACTCGCAGAATATTTTGCATCTGGATATGAAGGTTTGTGAAAAAAAAATTTTTGGGAGTAAAATGAGTGGGAGGGATGTTTTGGGGAGAAGGTGACGAGTTAAATGAGTACCCACATCGATATGTTTGGGTAAGATGGTCATTGGATTGTTTAGATGGGGTGAAATGGGTTTTTTGGGTTTGGAGGTTATTAGAAATTTTTTTGGATTCGATGAGTGGGTGGAATGAAAAGAGGGAGAGGAGAGGAGTAAAATGAGTACCCACAAGGTAACTTTTTAAAAAAATAGTCATTTGTCATTTAATTTTCAAAAAAATGTATTTTTGGATTTTTAATGAAATTGTGGATTAAATATATTGATGTGGGTACTCATTTTACTTGGCATCGATTCCTCTTTAGAAAAATTTAACAATTTTGGAAAAAAAATCACCTTTTTTTTTTATAATGAATTTTTGGAAATTAATTTTTTTTTTTTTCAAAACCTATTGATGTGGGTACTCAAACTAGAGGAAATCGCTCCACAAATTCAACCCTCAACCTGATTTTATATAAAAAATTAATTGCAGACACTTATGATGAAATATCACGAGCGTCGATATTTTTTTCGAAGCCCTATTTTCTTGAAATAATTATATTTTTACTATGTTGTAGCCAGAAAATATATTATGCCTCACCAAAGAAGGTAACCGCATCAAAATAATAGACTTTGGTCTAGCACGACAGTACGATCCACGTAAAAAATTACAAGTATTATTCGGCACTCCAGAATTTGTCGCTCCAGAAGTCGTTAATTTTGATCAAATCGGCTTTGGTACTGATCTGTGGAGTATTGGAGTCATTTGCTATGTCCTGTAATTACTTTGCTCGCTTAATAATTTTTTTTACTTTTATTTTCTCATAACTACATAATCTATAATTTTTAGATTGTCAGGATTATCACCTTTCATGGGAGATACTGATGTTGAAACAATGGCTAATGTTACAATAGCTAAATATGATTTTGATCATGAAGCTTTTAATAATATTTCAGAAGATGCCAAAGATTTTATACGCAGCTTATTAGTTAAAGACAAAGAGTAAGTTTTATTTATTATTTTTTCATACAATTAATTTTTCATATGCATGTCTTATTAATAAATAATTAATAGAACATGTTCCTAAGCTTTTAACTTATTTAATTGCTTAAATAAAAAATTGCCGATAGCTAAATTCAAAAATCATAATTTTTTACTTCGGGTACGATCGTAAGTCTTCGGTAACAATCGGAAAATCCCAAAAGATATTTTTAGTTGTCAAATTTCAGCTAAAAATTCAAAAATTGACCCTTCGGGTATGTTCGGTAAGCTTCGGGTACCTTCGGAAATTTTTGAAAATAATTAAAAAAACATTTTGATGGGTAATTTCATTAATTACGGTAAAAATTAACTGAAAAATATCAAAATTTTAACTTCGGGTATCTTCGGCTACTTTCGGAAATCTTCGGAAATGCGAAAAAATTAAAATTTACGATTAATTTCGTTCATCAGAGTCAAAATTTACTGAAAAATATGACTTTTTTAACTTCGGGTATCTTCGGTTATCTTCGGGTATCTTCGGCAATTTTCGCCAGTTAATGATGAATTAATAAACTAACGTAATATTAATAAAATAAAACTAACAATTAACCAAATTTTGTCTTTCGTGACTCTAAATAATTAATTAATATTAATTAGTAATTAAATTAATTACCCATAGCTGCAATTAATAATTAATATTAATAAAAAAAATATCGATCTCCAAAAAAAAAATTCAAATTCATTAATCGGCACCAGAGGCGACATCTGATGAACTTTTCAAATTTAAAAAATATTCCCGCCAATTTCAAATTAAACAGGAAGAGCACGAAAGACAAAAAAAATTTTCAAAAAATAAAAAAAGAAATTACTGGATTGAAAAAAATTTACAGAAAACGCCTGACAGCGCATCAGTGCCGGCGGCACCGTTGGCTCGCGCCAAAATCGAGCTCTACAAGGCCCAAAAATGACGCCCCCATACGCAAAAAGAAGAAGAAGAAAGAAATTGTCAAGCCGATTTTGCCTCTAATTAACAATAATAATAAAAAAGTGAAGAGTGAATTAGATGTGACGAAAGACAATTTGAAATTATTCGTCGAAAGATGGCGGGATCACCCGAATAGTCCATATTTATTTGACGACAACGGCACAGTGGTGGGGGAAAGGGACAGACAGGAGTCGATGTCGTTGCGAGGTCAAAGTCCGTCACCACCAGAGAGCATTTGCAGCTTGACCTCCGACTCAGTATTCGACGATAGATTAAACCTGAATGTCCCCAACCTCACATTTGAGCGGCGGGCATCCGAGGGTCAGGCCCAGGATTCTTACACCCGAGACCCTGCGTCCCAAATTATCATCGCTGAGGAAATAATAAAATTATCCGAGCATCTGAGGTCGATAACGTGCAATCAAGCCGTCGACAAAATGGCGGCAAGTAGTGCTGACAAAATGGCGGGCAAACATTTCGGCCATGTTGATATTAAGGCCCGCGTCGGTGGTAAAGCGACCGACAAAATGGCGGGAAAACAAAATTTTTACATCGAATCCAAAGTTGATGACAAAATGGCGGACAGCAAAATCAGTCATGTGGAAAAAAATAGTGGGAACATCAGACCGAAAGCTAGTGGCAATATGGCCAATAAAAATTTTGACAAAATGGCGGACAAAATTGGCCATGCGGGTGATGGGACTCAAGGGACTCAAGTGATAGGGGGGAAAATGGCCGACAATATGGGACTGAAAAAATTTGGCCACGTGGCATCGAATATGGGTGATGGTACTCAAACGATAGGGGGCAATATTACCGACAAAATGGCGCCGAAAAAAGTCGGCCATCTTGACATTAAATCTGGCCGTTTATTATCGATGACAGAAAATGTGAATGACACGAATGAAATAAATGAAAAACTGACAGCAATAACTCGAGATAGAAAATTAAATGGCACTAAATTTAACCCCAGTAAAATTTACAAGGAGTCGAAGGAAGAATTAATGGAGTTTAAGTTAAATCGATTCGATAGAGAAGAAGATATCGATTTAACGCCGCCATGGAGGAAATCGAGAGCAAAGCATCGATTCGGGGAAACTTGTCGTGATGTTCCGCGGATTACTAACCTAGAAAATTTGCACAAGACAATGAATCTAGACGAGCCCAGTAGCGCAAAAAATTTGCTGTTAAAATTGCTGGACGAGTGGGACCACGAGCCTCGAGCGCGGGGGGTAAATTCGTTGCCCAGGAAGTCGATAAGCGTCGACTGGAACGACGAGAGCATTGGCCGTCAGTCCATGAACTCTTTGGCGCGGTATTTTCAAACCGTTCAAAATTCCCGGGATACTTGAGTCCCTTTTTTTTTTTACTGGAGACCGGTATTTTTTTTAGCGGGAAAAATAAATAGGGAAGGGGTGAATATTTTGAATATGAAATTTATGAGTTTTGTGTTGGCAGTAAAAGACCCAGTGCACGGCAATTACAAGAGCATCGGTGGCTGGCATTGGCTCTGGAGAACCCGATCTCGAAGGTTAGACTCAAGAGATACGTCATCAAGAAACGGTGGGTCAAAGCCGTCAATACGATACTTGCGTTGCAACGAATGGGCGCTCATATTAATTTTGATCTTATTTAATTTTTATTGCCGGGGTAAAATGGATTAGAAATTTGAATGTTTTTTTGTACTAAAAATTTGAAAAAACCTCAGCCTAAATAAGAAATAATTTTTCCTGGGCCCATTTTATGCCCGTAAGTTGAAAAAAAATTTAATGGGCCCATTTTACCCCAATTTCAATTTAAAAATTTTAGTAGTCCATTTTACACCGAAATTAAAAAAAAAATTCAATGACAAAAAAAATTAAATTTTTATTTACTGGCCCATTTTACCCCCAAGTAAATTTAATAATTTTTTTTCTACTAAAAAATTACAAAAAATCTTCCCAACTAATTATCCATTTTTTTCTTATATTTACAATTACATTTACAAATATATATATACATATTATTACATATATATTTATATTAGATCTAATATATATCTCTTTATTATTATTATAAAAATAATTATATTAAAATGTATAAAAAATAAATAAAAATATATTCCAATTTTAAAAATTCAAATTTTAAATATTTCCCGCCTTTTTTTAAATTCCCGCGCGCTGCCATTTTTGAATTTGAAAATTCCCAGCAGCGCCACCAGCTCGAGCTCAGTCTACTCCTCGCCTCTCTCGTCACTTGTCACTTGTCTCAGCTGACAATTAAAATTTTCTGTAAACAAATAAAGTAATTAAATTATATAATTATTTGAAAATTAATTATTAATTATTTAAAAAAAAATAATAACTTAAAATAATTGAAACTTGGATTTAATTTAAAAAAAAAAATGGTAAGTGAGGTTATAAAAAAATTAATTACTAATTACTGTGCAAATTTAATTAATTAATTTATTAATTAATTATTAGAGTGATAGATTTAAAAATTGGAGCCCATATTTGAAAGAATATGACCCATTAAAAGCAGGAAGTATTGATGGCACTGATACTGAACCTCATGATAGAGCAATTACTCGTGCAATTAATTCACATTACGAACCACCGCATAATTTAAAATCTTATCCATCGTCAACTTTATTTGTATCACGACTTAGTCCTAAAACTAATCGCCAGCATTTAATTGACGTAAGTATTTTATTAATTAATTTTTTTCTTAACTTTTGAATTTTTAAATCTCCCGCCAAATATAAGAAAATTTTTTGGGAGTAAAAATAAAATTTTTTGAAAGTAAATTAATTAGGGAATAATTAAGAAAGGAATTTAATTATTTTTGAATTTTTAAATTTCCCGCCAAATATAAAAAAATTTTTTTTGAGAGTAAAAATAAAATATTTAGGAAGTAAATTAATTAGTGAATAATTAAGAGGAATTTAATTATTTTTGAATGTTTTTTAGCATTTTTCAATTGTAGGAGAAGTAAAAACAGCAAAAATAATAATTGATGTGGTAACGGGACAGCCCCAAGGCTATGGATTTGTTGAAATGGCAACTGATGATCAAGCGGATAGGGCGATACGTAAATTAAATGATACTTTGTGCAATGGATCTATGATTTTTGTGGACCGGGAACGAGGGCGAACTATGAAAAACTGGAAACCTAGACGTTTAGGTATAAATATATATAAATATATGGTATATAGTTTGACAGAATGATAGGAAATTAAATTTCCGTTAAAATGAGTACCAACAAGCCATACTTTAATATTTTATGAAATTCTCATATATGTATATTTAACAAAAATATATATGAATTATCACAAATATATCATGTAGGTACTCATTTTAAAGGGCTTCAAATTCTCTATGAAATGAGTACCAACAAGTCATACTTTAGTATTTTACAAATTTCTTATATATGTATATTTTTAAAAAATATATATGAATAAATATGAATTATCAAAAATAAATATGTCATGTAGGTACTCATTTTATAGGGCTTCAAATTCTCTTTGAAATGAGTACCAACAAGCCATACTGTAATATTGTACGAAATTCTCATATATGTATATTTTTAAAAAATATATATGAATGATTATGAATCATCACAAATATGTCATGTAGGTACTCATTTTAAAGGGCTTCAAATTCTCTATGAAATGAGTACCAACAAGTCATACTTTAGTATTTTACAAATTTCTCATATATGTATATTTTTAAAATATATATATGAATAAATATAAATTATCAAAAATAAATATGTCATGTAGGTACTCATTTTAAAGGGCTTTAAATTCTCTTCAAAGTGACCAACAAGTCATATTTTTAGATATTATTTCAAATTAACGTATATATATTTTTATTACAAATATATATATAAGTATTTGTGCCTTATAAAAAATAAGTATGCCACGTAGGTACTCATTTTGCAGGGCTTTAAATTCTCTTCAAAATGAGTACCAACAAGTCACACTTATTTTTAATATATTATAAAATTCTCATATATGTATATTTATTAGATATACATATATGTCCGTGAGTTGTAAAAAATAACTACGGCATGTGAGTACTCATACAAAAGGGCTTTTAATTCTCTGTGAAATAAGAACCAAGAAGTCAGTTATTTTTAATATTTTACAAACTCAACATATATGTATATTTATTAAAAATATATATAAATTATTCTAGTTACTAAAAATAAACATAGCATGTGGGTACTCATTTTAAACAGCATCAAATTCTACATCTATTGAAATACTCAAATACAAAATTTTCTTTCAGTTACTCTCAGTACAGTAATTAAATTTTTTTGTAAATTAAAATTTTTATTTTATTTTTTCCAGGCGGAGGCTTTGGAGGAAAAAAAGAGTCCGGTCAGCTGAGGTTCGGTTGTAGGATACGTCCCTTCAAGAAGCCAATTATACCAAACATCAGAAGCGGTAATTTTATTTCCTCATTTAATTTTTCAAAAATTCCCCATAGTAAAAATTTTATTCGTTGGTATCTCGGTAATAAATTCCGTGCAGTAAAAAAAAAATGTATTCCATAGTTCAGTCTCCAGATTTTGAATATTTCAGTCAAAAAGAGCGCGGCAATTTAAAAAAATTTCTCACGTCTTTTGATACCCACTAATTAATTTAATAAATTTTTTTTTAATTTTTAATCACGCGAATTAGAAGCATGAGTTTCTAACTTTGAATTAAAAATTTTTTTTTACTTCTACGAGAGTTAGAACTGACGTTATTTCAAACTCGACCCACACCCAATATATTTTTTTTCTATTTCTTCATATTAATTATTATTATATATATTTTTTTAAATAATCTATAAACATCTATCATCACACACGTAATAATACTTTGGCACGACATACAAAAATATAATCGAGGCCAAATATGGCGGCCCCATTTGTAAACTTCTCTTCTTTCACCCGAAAATTTTTTTTTCTTCACACAAAAAACCAAAAAAAAAAAAACGAAACAAAATACAAATTTATTGAATAATTAAATTGACTCAGGTTTTTTTTTTAGAAAAAAAAAAATCAAAAAAAAAAAATTTCAAAAAAAAATTTATTTTGAAATCGTGATACTGAAACCATTTTTAAATTTACTAAAATAGTATCGTTATATTTATTATATATTTTATACAGTTACTATTGAAAATAAATTAGAGGGGGAAATCTCGCGGGTCGCGGGTACGACTCGCGGGTCTTGGGAGGGTATGGAGGGTGAGGGGTAAGAATAAGTTTGAGTTAGTGAGGATGGTGTTGATCTAAAATTAACTGAGCTAATGCACGACGAAGAAGGCGAGGATCGCTGTTAGTTAAATAAACGGGTGGTGGAATTATTCTTTACTTAGATCGACTTACTCAGTAGTTTTATGTGAGGACTGTGTGTGCTCTTAGAGCCGCTGTTGCTGTCGCGGACTCCACATTCCACCGGGAATCTTTGTTCTGTGCATACATATTTTTTTTCCCGTCCATCCGCAAGGGAATTTAATTTTTTTTTTTTTCCATAAGTGTAAGTTTTAAATGATTAATTTTTTTTTTTTCTGTAGCATTTTGAATTTTAATTTTAAGATTTATGTAAATTTTAGAATTAAGTGATGGTGAATTTTTAAAATGTGATCGGTTATATTTTTTGTGATATAGTTTTATTTTTAATTCTGTATGTGAGTGATTGAATTTTTTTTTTACTATGGGGAATTTTGTAAAAAAATTTTGAAAGTTGAGGAGTGAAAGGATTTTTAAAAATTTTAGTTTGTGGATTTTTTTTAAGTATGGGGAATTTTTAGATTCTGAGGAATTTTTTAACTATGGGGAATTTTGTAGAGAAATTTTGAAAGTTAAGGAGTGAGAGAATTTTTAAAAATTTTAGTTTGTAGAAGTTTTATAATTATGGGGAATTTTTAGATTCTGAGGAATTTTTTAACTATGGGGAATTTTGTAGAAAAATTTTGAAAGTTGAGGAGTGAGAGAATTTTAAAAAATTTTAGTTTGTGGATTTTTTTTAAGTATGGGGAATTTTTAGATTCTGAGGAATTTTGAAATTATGGGGAATTTTGTAAAAAAATTTTAAAAGTTGAAAAGTGGAAGGATTTTTTAAAATTTTATTTTGTGAATTTTTTTTAAGTATAAGAATTTTTTGAGTATGGGGAATTTTTCAATTCTGAGGCATTTTGAAATTATGGGGAATTTTTTAAAAATATGAGGCAGATGTAAAGAGGAAAATCAACAAGAAATTTTATTTTGTGTAATTATTTGAATATGGGGAATTTTGAGTTTCTGAGGAATTTGCTATGGGGAATTTTTAAAACATTGGGATGTAAAAATTTTTGTTACAAAAATTTAGGATGATGTAAAAAATTGGAATTTGAAAAAATGGGGAATTTTTGAGTATGAGGACTTTTTAATTATGAGGAATTTTTAAACTAAAGAAATTTAAAAAAATTACTATAATAATTTTATGACAATCGGGGTCAGAAAATAACGGAGATTATTTTATATGGGGAAATTTACATAAATTTTTAACATCTGGGGAATTTTTAAACTTCCATTTGCGATCTGTTCTTAAATTTCTTAAAAATAATAAAAAATTTCTCTTACAAAAAATATAGAGAATTTTTAAATCATGGGGAATTTTGAGTTCCGGGAAATTAAAAAATTTTATTTTTATGAATGAAAGTTTTCTGAGTTTATTCGAGTAAATGGCAAATTTTTAAGTATGAGAAATTTTTAGCCTGTGGGTAATTTTGTATATCACGAGTAATCAAATTTAAAAATTTTCTCTCAAATCCAAAAATTAACATTAAAATTTTCATTGATAAATATGAGGAATTTTTAATTTAATCATTCTGGGGAATTTTGAAAATAAAAAAAAATCCTATATATTTTACTCCAGTAATTTTTTTAAATTTTCTGTGGGATCACAGAAGAAATTTACGATTTTTAAAAATTCCACTTCAAATTATTGACAATACGTTCCCTCTCCCTAAAAAAAAAAAAGGAGAGTAAATTACCCATAAATTAAAATCTACATAAATAATGTTATTAAAATAAATTTTAAAGTTGAAATCTAAGACGAAATATGAGAAAATAGGTCGAGAAACAATTGTGTATAAATACAGCCGATAGTTTTATTTTTGAAAATTGAGAGAGACAGCCTGAGTGAAGCTAAGCCCAAGCTAACCAACCGGGCGCGTTACCGCGTTAGTTTAAAATTAGAGTTTACGATTTGGAGGTGGATCTTGCCTTATAGAGCATCGGTTCAAGCAATACTTATCTCACCGTATCCAATTACTTATTTCGTTTTAATTATCGCTAATTAATTCATTCATTAATCAATTAAACCCAAGTCAATATTAAATTAATTTTTTTTCATTCAAAATTTTAATTTTTTTTTTTTTACAGCAAACTAAATAACAAACATGTCTGACGACGAGGAACAATACTCGTGAGTATTTTTGTTTATAACAATTTTTTTTTCAAAAAAAAATTCAAATTTTAAAAAATAAATGTCTCCCTTAATGTCAGTCCCGATTTTGAATTTTTCAATACCCAGTTTGTGTTTTTATTTAAATTTTTAAATATTTGTCCCACCGTCGCATGTTACTGTTTATTAATTATGTGTTTTTTTCGTCCTTTTTAAAACAGCAGCGAGGAAGAGGAAGTCGAAGAAGTGTAAGTTTATTTTTATTTTTTTAAACTAAAAAAAAGAAAAAATCATTTTTTTTTTTTTTATAAAATTTTTGTTTTACTTAATTTTTACAGGAAGTAAGTTCATCATCATCATGGATTTTAAAATTTTAAAAAAATTAGGGACATTACAAAAATTTGAAAAAAAAAAAAATTTTATCAAAATTTATTGAGATTTTTTTTTTGATTAGAAAATATAGAAAATTTAATTAGACTTAATATACATATATATATATATATATATATATATATATATATATATATATATATATATTAATATACATATATTAATATACATATGTATATATATATATATTAAGTCTAGTTAAATTTAAAATTAGATCGTGTGTTTCTTATATAAAAATAGAGTGACCGGATAATTTTCATTACACTACAAAATAACAAAATATATAAATATGTATACATATTTATATATAAATATACCACAAATATATACCAACTACAAATTTCCCATAAAAATCTAAAATTACCCACAAAATTTCGACTACGACCCACTATCCACTCATATTTCCACTAAATTTACATAAAACATTTACTCCATACATTCAAATTTACTCAAAAATGACCCTATCGTACTCAGCACACTCGAATTAACATACCCAGTATTTTTTTTCATCTCCAAATTCAAACTAGAACCCAAAAAATGGAATCCGTACATCCGTACATTTTCCCGTACGGATTTACGGAATCTCAATATCTCATCATCTACTGGTCCGATTTGAAAATTTTTTTTTTTGTTTTGTTCCTCTCGAAATTCTGTATGGCCACCACTAGTTACTCAATCAAATTATCGTTAATTACTTCCCCAAAAATCAGTTTTTCGTTTTTTTTTTCCAATTCGGTTACTCTATTAGAAAAATTTACTAACACACATTTATACAAAGCCAATTACTGACTCTGGTCTTTCTCTCTTTTTCCATTACCACGACTGAAAAAAAATAAAAAATCAAAACCAAAAAAAAAAAAAAATTATATATAAAAAAAAAAAAAAAAAAAAAAAATCCAACGACGCCAATCGATGCAATGCGACTATTGTTGACAATAAAAGGCAGCCTGAGAAGAAGATCGAGTAAGTTACAGTTCGTCTGTCACTTTGCCTCGGCTTTATTTTATTTTTGTTTAAAATTTATTATTTTAATTAAAAAATATATAAAACAAGAACAAGCTGTCGCAATTAAAAACAATGTATTTATTTAAAACGACAATTCGTTTCGCTGAATTTACAAGTTTATCGCCTTAATTGTTTAATTAATACTTAATAATAATTAATAATAATAATAATAATAATTTATTCCAGCTGATAATTAAACATTAAAAAAATATAAGAGACAAAAAAAACAATATTGTTGCTAACGCTGACAAACGCATAAGACGCTTTGTATATAATTTTGTTTCGTTTAATTATTTATTTTGTTGTTTTTGATTTTTTCTTACATTTTTTAAATTAAACAAACAAACAAATAAAAAATCAAAACAAACAATATATACTTATATATACTATTATTTAGCGAATATATAAACAATTGTTGTCGCTAATTGTGTCGATGGTTAAACAAAAAGCCGCATTTATTGTCCTTTAATAATCGTCCTTTCATTTTACTCCTTTTTAAAAATACTTAAAAAAAAAATAAAACTAAAAAAGGGTATTATGTTTTTTTTTATCATTTTTTGGATTAATTTATAAAGCAGATTGAGGAATTTGATCTTCGGTTGATTTAAAAAAAAAAAAAAAGAAAAAAAAGTGCGATCGGGATTCGATCCGTCGACTTTGAGATGAAGGCAAAATTTCTATGGCATAAAATAATCGATTATTGACTGTCGATTATCGATTTTTTTTTCAAACTAATGAATTAGAAAACATTCTACTCATTCGATTAGTCAATTTTTCAATTGATCGATTATCGATCGTTCAATCGATTATCGATTAAAAATTGATTAGCTATTTTTTTTATAAATCGATATTTCGGACGAAATTCGATCGCGGTTCAATTCATCGATGAATCAATTCCATACCTAATCGATAATCGATCATGAAATTAATCAGTAATCGATCATTAAATTAATCGATAATCGATTATTAAATTAATTATCGATTTAGTAATCAATAATCGATTGTTTGTTAGTGAGAAGATATCGTTCCAACGAGAATAAATCGCAATCTACTCAATCGATAATTGATTTAATAATCGATGATCGATTTGATAAACAAAAATCGATTATTTTTAAAAATCAACCAATTTCTTCTCATTCCGATTAAATCACAATCCACGCCACCGATATTCGATTATTAAATCGATGATCGATTATTAGATTGATCATCGATTATTAATGATAAGATCACGTTTTACTCAATCGATAAATCGATTTCACAGCTAATCGATGATCGATTTAATAATCAATAATCGATTATATTAAAAAATCAACCAATCTCTCCATTTCAATCACATCACAAACCAAACCATCAATAATCGATTATTGAATCTATGATCGATTATTAAATCGATTATCGATTTTTTTTCTAAACCAGCCAATTTCCTTCAAAAAAAAATTTAATCACATTTCACACAATCAATTAATCGAATTCACAGCTAATCGATAATCGATTCCACAACTAATCGATGATCGATTTTATAATCAATAATCGATTATTTTTAGAAATCAACTGATTTCCCTATTTCAATCAAATCACAAACCATACCATTAGTAATCGATTATTGAATCCATGATCGATTATCGATCTTTAAATCGATTATCGATTTTTTTTGTAAACCAGCCAATTTCCTTTAAAAAAAATCGAATTACATTCCACTCAATCGATTAATCGATTTCACGACTAATCGATGATCGATTAATCGATTTTTCCAAAAAATTGAAATTTCCCGCTAATTCTCTTACGATTTCTTAACTTTAAAAAATTTAATTTTGTAATTAAAAATATAAAATTGATCAAATAATCAATCTGCTTTAAATTAAAAAAAAACTCATAAGTTCATATTAATCCTTGTATTTCTCTTTTTTGTAGGGGTAGGGCGTCCCAAAAGTAAGTTTTGATCGAAAAATCGCAAAAATAAAAATATCGCAAACGCAATTTTAATTTATTTATTTTATTTATTTATTGTAAATAATAAATAATCACATAATTTATTAATTAATTTCAGATTTATTTTTTTTTTACTCCCACCAATCACAACCCTACGAAAAGGGTTTTTTACCCTTTGTAAATAAAACATCATCCACAATAATAATAATAATAATCATAATTATTATTTATTTATTTATTTTTCTAGCTTACGCAGAATTTTAATTTTTAAGGACCAACACGATAATTATGTGTCCCGTGTTATTAATTGAAACCCTTTGTTTTTATTTTTAATTACTGTAATTAAACCACCAAAAGAAAAAAAAAAATTAACCGCCCATTGAATAAAAAAAGAAACCTCCATTTCTTCAGCTCCATATCCCGCAGCTGTAATTGTTAATAAATAATTACGCTTTAATTGTTAAAAAAAAAAAATAATTAATTTTTATTTAAGGCTTTTTTTTATAACATGAAATTAATAAATTTATAATTTTTTTGCTTAAAAAATAAAATTGTTTTTTTTCATGAATTTTTCAAATCAGAGAGTCCGATAACCCGGAATTTATGAAGGTAAGAAATTTTTTAAAAAGATTTTGAGAGAAAAAAAAGAATTGTTTTTTTTTTAATGGGGGTTAAATTTTTTTGGTAGAGACAAGAGCAAAAAAGAAGCGATCTCGATGAACAACTCAAGGAATATATTATGGAGTGGCGGAAGCAGAGGGCCAAGGAAGAGGAAGAACTTAAGACATTGAAGGTTATTATTTTTTTTAATTAGTCTTTGGACTGTTGGGAAGGAGAAAGAAAATTTTTTCCAGAATTTTTCATGTTGATTCAGAATTTTTGTATTATTTGGAAGTTTTTTCATTTTTTTTTAATTTTCTAGAGGATTCTAGCAAGTTCAAACATATTCTAGACGTTTTGAAATTTTTTTAAATATTCTAGGAGGTTGTTAGACTTTTTTTTAATTTTCTAGAATTTTTCTGAATGTTCTAGAAGCTTGTAGAAGTTTTTGTTATTTTCTGGACAGTTTGAAAAACTTTTGGAAATCTTCTAGAAGATAACTAAATTTTTTGAAATTCTCAGACATTTTTTTTTAATTTTCTAGAAGGTTCTAGAAAGTTTGAACATATTCTAGAAGTTTTGAAAATTTTTTTCAAATATTCTAGAAGTTTGTTAGATTTCTTTTTTAATTTTCAGGTGTTTCAAAATTTTCTAGAATTTTTTTGAATTTTCTAGAAGCTTGTAGAAGGTTTTGAAATATTCTAGAAACTTTGAAAAGCTTGGAAATCTTCTAGAAGATGACTGAATTTTTTCAAATTCTCAGACATTTTTTTCAAATTTTCTAAACAGTTCTAGAAAGTTTAAACATATTCTAGAAGTTTTGAAAATTTTTTTTCAAATATTCTAGAAGCTCATTAGATTTTTCTATAATTTTCAGATCTTTCAAAATTTTCTAGAATTTTTGTGAATTTTCTAGAAGCTTGTAGAAGGTTTTGAAATATTCTAGAAACTTTGAAAAGCTTGGAAATCTTCTAGAAGATAACTGAATTTTTTCAAATTCTCAGACATTTTTTTTCAAATTTTCTAGAAGGTTCTAGAAAGTTTGAACATATTATAGAAGTTTTGAAATTTTCGTTCGAATATTCTAGAAGGTTATTAGATTTTTGTTCATTTTCAGGCGTTTTAAAATTTTCTAGAATATTTTAAAATTGTCTAGAAGCTTGTAGAAGGTTTTGAAATATTCTAGAAAGTTCAAAAAACTATCGGAAGTCTTCTAGAAGGTTACTGAATTTTTCCAATTTCTCAAACATTATAAATATTTTTTTAAAATTTTCCAAAAGGTTCTAGAAAGTTTAGCAATATTCTAGAAAGTTCAAAAAACTTTCAGAAATATTCCAGAAGGTTAATAAATATTTTCGAGTATCCAGACATTTTGAAAACTTGTTTCTTTTTTTTCATTTTCTAGAAGCTTCTGGAAAATTTATGAATATTCTAGAAGGTCCAAAAAATTTTTCATTCACGGGAAAAATTACAATCTCTTAGAAAGTTTTTAAATTCCTTTCAATCTTCTAGATTTCTATTAACATTCTAGATAGTTTCTGTACAAACTCCTAGAAAATTCTAGCAAATCATCGAATTCTCAGGCCCAAAAGTAAATTTTTTTTCTTGTCTTGTCTTGCAGGAAAAGCAAGCGAAGCGTAAAGTTAGCCGTGCTGAGGAAGAGAAAAAAATGGCCCAAAAGAAGAAGGAAGAAGAAGAACGTCGTCAACGTGAAATTGGTAATTAATCAATTAATCGATTAATCGATTCATTAATTAATCCACCAAATATCTCATAAATTTTAATTACAGAGGAAAAGAAACAACGTGATCAGGAAGAAAAGAGAAGGTAATTTTTTTTATCTTTATTCAAATTAAATTTCTCATTAATTAATCAAATTAATTAATCAATTAATTAATTAATTTATAGACGTCTTGAAGAATCAGAGAAAAAACGTCAAGCTATGATGCAAGCGATGAAGGATCAAAGCAAAAAAGGACCCAACTTTACAATCAACAAAAAAGATATTGTAATTAATTACTTTTATTAATTGATTAATTTATTAATTAATCAATAAATTGATTAAATGATTTTTCTTTATTCAGGGAAACATGTCGTCAGCGCAATTGGAACGTAACAAAACAAAAGAACAATTAGAAGAAGAGAAAAAAATATCACTATCGATTCGTATTAAGCCTCTCGAAGTCGAAAATTTGTCTATCGAGAGATTACGCGCAAAAGCCAACGATTTGTGGGAAACAATTGTTAAACTTGAAACTGAAAAATATGACTTGGAAGAACGTCAAAAGCGTCAGGATTATGATGTAAGTAATTACTGTACCTCATCTCCCCACTCCCGTCCAAGTCGAGGGCCATATCGATTTATTCTGGGCCTTATGCTTACAGAAGTCGATTCATTAAATTTTTTGAGAAAAATGATCGTATTTATATCATAAATTAAACAAATATCATAAGGCCCAAAAAATAATTTTGGGCCTTATTACAAATTTTGGACAAATCTATTTTTATTTACAATTTATCTATTTGTTTACTAGAACTTAATTTTTTAAATATTTTAAGCAAAATTTAAAATAAGGCCCATATTTTTTTGGGCCTCATTAGATATTTTCATGAATTAACTCTCAATGTAGAAGACGAAAAATTAATAGAAAAAATTTTGACCCCAAAACTGACAGTAAGGCCCAAAAAATGTATAAGGCCCTAATTAAACTTTCAAACTTCTTACTCCCCTTTTTACCTTAGGGTAAAACTCAAAATTAAAAAAATTCCATATCCTGAACTCAAACCCTTTGCCATTAACTATTAATGAGCCCATTAATCGATTAATCAATTAACGGGCCCATTAATTTTACAGTTAAAAGAATTGAAGGAGCGACAGAAACAACAATTGAGGCATAAAGCTCTGAAGAAAGGTCTCGACCCCGAAGCCTTAACTGGAAAATACCCCGTAAGTCTCATAAATAATTATAATAATTATGGGCCCATTAATCGATAGGACCCAACCATTAATAATTACTTTTATTAACAGCCCAAGATCCAAGTGGCATCAAAATATGAACGTCGTGTCGACACAAGATCTTACGACGACAAGAAAAAGTTATTCGAAGGCGTAAGTTTATTAATTTAAGTTAATTAAATAAATTATTTATTATTAATTATTCATTAATGACTCGGCTAGGTGATTAATCGATAGTTGGTTAAATAAATTAATGAAATTAAAATAGGGTTATGATACGGCGTTAGCTGAACTGAACGAGAAATTGTGGAAGCAAAAAACAGAACAATTTATGAAGCGTACGAAAAGTGAGTTAATATGAGTCCCACGTAACGCGTTTTGTTATCGATAAATCGATTTACCAATGCCCAATACCCTGTCATTAATAGTGGGGACTCATGAGCATGATTTGGGACCTAAATAAATATTTTGTTCGGGGACTGTTTATTTTTATGGAGATTAATGTTATTATTGTTAATATTTATTGTTAATTGTTAAATTATGTGTGGGTGAATCCTTGTTATCCCTTGCATGTGGGCCTGATTGGTTACAGGGCCTGACGGACTTGCTGAAGGAGACCAAGGAGAAGGAGTGGACCCAACAGAAGGAACAATTCCTTGGTCGCCAGAAGAGTATGTACTCTTCGATGTGTTTTTTGTTATTAATAAGTCATATTTTTTGGGCCTTATGGTGATGGGAAGGGTGGGGAGAAAATTTAACGGATATTTTGAGGGAATACAAGAGTCTGGGGACCAGGAGACTGGAAATTGGAAGTAAGGCCCATTTTTGGGCCTTATGATTTTTTGGCAATTTCCGGTCTTTTGGTGTAGAAATTTATATTCATTATTGTTGTAGCTATTTAGTAAAAAGTCAAGGCCCAAAACTAGTAGAAGGCCTTATAAGAAATTCACCGTAAGGCCCAAAATATTTATTTTTATTATAAAGACCCTTAATATTTTTGAAAATCAAATTCATGGATTACTAGTACCAGAAATTTTACATATATTAAAATATAAGGCCCAAAAATTATATTGGGCCCTAGTGAGATTTTTTAATGAATTTAAATACAAAAATTTATAATTGGCATTTAGAATCCATTTATATATATAATTTGATGATAAACTGTTCATAAGACCCATAATGCCCAAAATAAAAAATGGGCCTTATTAATTTTTTACTTGTCTGATCGAAAAAATGATTAATAACTTATCCCAAACTACTTTTGTTTGTAAATAAAAAATCATAAGTAAGGCCCAAAATTAAAATGGGACTTATAAAAAAGTAACTTTTGAATCCCGAGTAAATAAAATCGAAATTTTTTGTCAATAAAGATCCAAAAATTCCAACTAATAAATTTATTAATGATCTGATTAATAGAGTGATTAATGATTGATTAATTGATTAATTAATGAATTAATTTATAGCGAAATTACCAAAATGGTTTGGAGAGAGACCAGGCAAGAAGAAGGAAGATCCCGAATCACCTGAAGAAGAGGATGTTAAGGCAGCCGCCGACGAGGATCTAGAGCCCGCAATGGAAGAAGAAGAAGGCGAGGAAGAGGAAGAAGAAGAGGAAGAGGAAGAAGAGGAGGAAGAAGAAGAAGAGGAAGAGGAAGAAGAAGAGGAGGAAGAGGAAGAAGAAGAAGAAGAATAAACTTCATTTTTTTTCTCAATATTACTATAATTATTATTATTATTATTATTACTATTATTATTACATTATAATTATTATTATTACACTATAATTACAGTAACAGTAACGAACATTAAATTCATCGTCATCTTAATTAAAAATATTAAAACAAAAAAAAATTTACGGCTTTTTAATTCAACAAATATTAATTATTTATTTATTGTATGTCATAATTAATAAAAAATTATAAAATATTATAAGACTTTCATTGATACCTTCACACCGATTTCCTGTAGTTTGAGTACCCACATCACTGTGTTCTGAAAAAAAAACTAATTATCGTAATAATAATAATTATTTCTTACAAATTCATTTTTTATATAAAATTAAACACAGAAATGTGAAGAGGAAGCAAAGGCGAGTAAAATGAGTACCCACATCAATATGTTAAGACCGGAAGTGTAATTCATACTTATAATTAATATATTTATCAATATATGACAATTTATCAGAATATGATGTTGTGGGTACTCATTTTACTCGTCTTTCTCTTCTCTTTTCTTTTTTCTTATTCATGTTGTCTGAAAAAAATTTTCCTTTTCACTCCGACTCTAAATCATATCCCGTGTATATGCATATATATTTATATATATCTGTATATACATAAATTAAACTATACAACTGTATTGAAAATTAAATGCCCTTTCAAACGAGTACCAACATGCCATATATATTTTTGATATCATTCATAATTCATATATATTTTAATAAATATGAAGTATATATTTTTAAAAATCTATAAAAATAAAGCTTAGCTTGTGGGTACTCATTTCACTCGTCTTTCACTTCTCTTCTCATTTTTCTTATTCATGTTGTCTGAAAAAATTACCTCTGTTAACTCCGACGTTAAATCATATTCGGTGTATATGTATATATATTTATATATATGTATATACATTCATATATTTAAATTGAAGTTTACAACTGCATAGAGAATTTAATGCCCTTTAAAACGAATACCAACATGCCATATATATTTTTGATATTATTCATAATTCATATATATTTTAATAAATATGAAGTATATATTTTTAAAAATATGTTTAGCTTGTGGGTATTCATTTTAATGCATTTTTAATTCTCTATTCAAATATATATATGTTACATAAAAAAAACAAAAATTAAAAATTTGAATATTTAAATTTTCCCGCCAAAAAATAAAAAAATGGCCGCGTTCGATTTCCATCGACTACTGGCTCTAAATCGCCAAGTAAATAAACATACTTTTAAAATCCAAACGACAAATAAATATATAAATAAGTGATTTAATTCTGTGATATATTAGCTCATAAATTATATACATACATATACATGTGTATATTTTTAAAATAAATTTATTACCTCAGTTATAAAATTATATAACTTGAATTTATTTTTAATAATATTTAGTAAAATCATTTTGATATTTTTCTAACCTCAAAAATCAGTCGTTTAAATTTAAAATATTTGAATAAATAAATAAAGTGCGCGCAAGTTTTTTTTTTTAAATAATGAAGTTTTGTAAAAAAAATCAGTGAATAATTTCAAATTTTCTAAAGGATTAAAAGTTTTTGTTTGTGTGAATAAAAAAAAGTTGAATAAAATGGTTGTGATAGAAAATGGAACAATAGCTCAAAAAATAGGTTTTAAAAAAAAAATAATAAGTAGTGAGAAGAAAAAATTTTTAATTGTTCAGAACAAAGACAATGAGGGAGTAATTAAAGACGTTATGAGAAAGGGAAAGATGAGAAGTTGACTGAAGCTGGCGAATAAATCTATGAGGTAATTTTTTTATTATTATTTAAAAAAAAAAAAAATAATGAGAGATGAGGGAATAAGCAATTAAATTATTGGTGGGCATTAGAAAATTTTACGCGGGAAATTCGAATTTCTAGTTGATGGATTTAAATATTGATTAGAGTTTTTTCAAATTTCTCATAATCTATCAAAGTTAGCCTGAAATTCATAAGGACCAAATTTGTAGCCTATAAAATTTCCTACAAAAAAGTCTATATGAACTTTCCTGTAACTTCAATCCCTTTTCCAAAATTTTGAAATTAAAGTCAGTTGACATTTTTGACAGCAAATTTTACCCGCTCCAAATTTTCTTTAATCTTTAAATTAAAATAACTCCAAAACTATCAAAGTTAGACGGAAATTTATAAGGTTCAAATTTGTAGCTTATGAAATTTCCTACAAAAAAGTCTGTATAAACTTTCCTGTAACTTCAATCCCTTTTCCAAAATTTTAAAATTAAAGTTAGTAAACATTTTTGACAGCAAGTTTTACCTACTCCAAATTTTCTTAAATCTTTGAATTTAAATAACTCATAATCTATCAAATATGGCGCGAAATTCATGAGGACCAAATTTGTAGCTTATAAAATTTCCTACAACAAAGTCCTCATAAATTTTCCTGTAACTTCAATCCCTTTTCCAAAATTTTGAAATTAGTCAATTGACATTTTTGACAGCAAATTTTACCTGCTCCAAATTTTCTTAAATCTTTAAATTAGAATAACTCCATAACTGTCCAAGTTACCTCGAAATTCATGAGGACCAAAATTGTAGCTGATAAAATTTCCTACAAAAAAGTCTTTATAAATTTTCCTGTAACTTCTATACTTTTTCCAAAATTTTGAAATTAAAGTCAGTTGACATTTTTGACAGCAAATTTTACCTGCTCCAAATTTTCTTAAATCTTAAAATTAAAATAACTCCATAACTGTCCAAGTTACCCCAACATTCATAAGGACCAAAATTGTAGCTGATAAAATTTCCTACAAAAAAGTCCTCATAAATTTTCCTGTAACTTCTATACTTTTTCCAAAAATTTGAAACTTAAGTCAGTCGACTCCCAGTAAATTTAATTTCTCCATAAATCCTTAGGCCCAAAATTATAACGGGACTTAACTTTGAATCCCGAGTAATTAAAACATTATTCCTCCTCTAATAAGGATTCAAAGATTCCTACCGCAATAAATTTATCACTATAAATATTCAACTAAATAAGTTCTCATATATATTTTTTCACACATGACTATCACGTGTATCGTAAATACAAAACTAATCTTTTTAAAACTCATCTAATAAAATAAACAGTATTGTCAATAAATATATATATACATATATTTATAAGATTTAAAAATTCCAATGAAAAGTCCATGACTGCTACTTATTTACTACTGTAGTATTTTGTCATCGTAATTATTATTATTATTATTATTATTATCGAAATAATAATAACAATAATAATAAAATTTTCTGGAATTATTTAGGCTTCATATCCGAAGCCATATAAATTAGTAAACGTTAATACCGTAGTCTTGTTTCAACGTTAGTGTAATTTATATTATTGTAAACTCAACATCATTTTAAAACTTATATATATTATATATTTATTATTTATTTTTTTATTATTATCGATGATCAGTTACAATATTTATATACTAATTCAATTAATAATTAATTAATTAATTAATAAATGATAAATAAGTTTGAGTTTGAGTTTTAATTTTGAAATTTGAGTGTCGGCTATAAAATTTTTTTTTTATTATGGCGGAAAGTGATAATGAGGGGTGAGTTTTTTTTTTTTATAAAATTATTTGAGACCGAATTTTGATGTTTTTTTTTTGGAGAATAAAAATTTTTTTCGCGGATTTCGTTTAAGAGAAATTGTGGCAAAACGGTCAGAGATAGAGCTTGGGAGGTAAGGAGTGATTTTGTAGAGAATTTAATTATCTATAAAAAAGTATCCGATGGATTTTGACGTAAGTCTGATAGTTTTGGTGATAAAAATATTTTAAGAAAAAAAAATTTTTGGTAGAGGAATATTAAGAGAATATTTTTTTTTTTTTTAATAAAATTTGATTTTCTGAGTAAACGTTGAGAGATAGGGCTTAGGTGATAAGAAATTAATTTGTAGGAAATTTAATTCTCTATAAAAAAGCCTTATGAGAAATTTTAATCCGACTGATAGTTTGGGCTGTGGGATTTTTCAAAAATTAATTTGTTTCCAAAAAAGAGAATATTTGAGTTTTTTTTTGGTAGAATTTAAATTCTGGGGAAACTATCAGAGATATCAAAAAATTTATGAGAAACTATTTTGTAGCTCGTTGAATTCTCTACAAAAAAGCTCCTGAGACTTTTTCTCTAAAGTCCCTCAGAATTGAATCCCACGCTTCCGAACTCTTATCTAAGTTCTTATCAAATTACTAGCTTTCCCAAATTACCCCACAGATAAAAAAAAATAATCAATAGTAATTAAAATTCTTTATCTAATTAGTCAGCCATAAATACTTTGTATCCACGTACAATACCCATGTCATTATCATTATGAATAGCTTTCAAATAAAAACATTTTTTATGTCAGATAAGCAAAAAAAAAAAAAAATAATAAAAGAATTAAACAAATCACCGGTAATTATTACGACATAATTACTCAACAAAACTACCTGAGTCATCCATTCACTTACTTCTCCCACGCCCCATGTTCATATATTTATATATACCCACATATTTACATATTTATACATTCACACGAAATTCCATTACATAAATAACAAAACTATTGAGCGTATAAATTTATATCTAATTACAGGTATAAAATAAATGAAGGCTAAAAACACGAGATATACATTTGATAACAAATATATACATTGATATATAAATACCTATATATTAGTGCATATAAAGACAGAAAATTGAATGACCTTTAAAATGAGTACCTACAACCCATACTTATTTTTAATTATTTGTAACATATATATATGTTTATTAATATATATAAATATATAACTTGGATTATTGAAAAAAATATATTGATGTGGGTACTCATTGTAAAGGACATTTAATTCTTTATCGTAATATGTACTCAAATATATATATATATATATATATATATATATATATATATATATATATATATATATATATATATATATATATATAAATTAATGCATAAAAAGATAGAGAATTTGATGCCTTTTGAAATGAGTACCCACAAGTCATATTTATTTTTAATTATTTTTGTAACATATATATTTTTGTTAACATATATAAATATATGACTTTTAAATTACTGAAAATAAATATATAATGTGAGTACTCATTGCAAAGGGCATTTAATTCTCTATCGTAATATATACTCAAATATATATATATATATATATATATATATATATATATATATATATAAATTCATGCATAAAAAGACAGAAAATTTGCTGCCCTTAAAAATGAGTACCCACAAGTCATATTTATTTTTAATTATTTTCATTACATATATATTTTTGTTAACATATATAAATATATGACTATTAAATTATTGAAAATAAATATATCATGTGAGTACTCATTGCAAAGGGCATTTAATTCTCTATCATAATATCTATTCGAATATATATATATATATTTTTTTTACTTACATCACTAACCTTGACATTCATAATAAAAAAAAAAATTATTTCTATACAAAACCGGTTATTTTCAATAACAATTTTTTCCTTGGACTTAATACTAAATAATAATAATAACAATAATTATAATTTCATTACATATTATTATTTATATTTATCCTTGAAACAAACAAGTTAGTAATAGCTAATTAGCATAATTATTAGTTTCTTTTTTTTGTTGTCGGTTAAATATTTTCGATCAGTTCTCATTTGGCTTTTGGCGGTAAAGGATTGAAACTAAAATTAACGAAAAACATGAATTATTTAATGACCGTAGTCAATTTTGCCGATAAATTATCGCAGTTGAATAATTAATTAGTGATGTGATTATTAAGTTAATTACTTAGGGATTAATATACCCGGGAAAATATGAAAGTCAAATTAGGTAAATGCTTCGATTGTTTGAGGATTAAAATAAATAATATAGATAATTGTTATTGTTGTGATAATAATGATCATGCTAATGGCATTAGTGATAGTGGGGGAGTGTACAGAGTTGTCGATTTCAATTGCGATGTGTAAGTAATTTGTTTAATTGTAATTTATTAAGAAAATTTGGGAATTTTTTTCGTAACAAGGAAAATTTTGAATTTTTTTTTAATTCTAATGCGATTTGGAGGGTTGGAAAATTTTTTTTTTAGAAAAACGAATAGTGGATCTTGTAAGGAATTAAATTCTGCATAAAATGAGCTGTAATGATAATTAATTTGACCCAATTAAAGTAATTAAAAACAATAATTACAATAAATTTAAAAAGCCTAATTTTGGGAATTTTAGTTTTTCTGACATTTAATTATGATTTTGAGACTTGTAAAAATTTTCCTTAGAAAAATTAATGGGTGTACCTTAAAGAGGATTAAATTCCGCGTAAAAAAAAACTGTAATGATAATTAATTTGACCTCATTAAAGCAATTGAAAACAATAATTACGATAAATTTGAAAAGCCTAATTTTGGAAATTCTAGTTTTTCCGACACTTAATTATGATTTTGAGGCTTGTAAAAATTTTTCTTAGAAAAACAAATGGGTGTACCTTAAAGAGGATTAAATTCTGCGTAAAATGAGCTGTAATAATAATTAATTTGACTTGATTAAAGCAATTAAACACAATAATTACGATAAATTTGAAAAGCCTAATTCTGGAAATTTTAGTTTTTCTGACATTTAATTATGATTTTGAGGCTTGTAAAAATTTTTCTTAGAAAAATTAATGGGTGTACCTCAAAGATGATTAAATTCTGCGTAAAATGAGCTGGAGTTATAATTAATTTGACCTAATTAAAGTAATTAAAAACAATAAATTAGAAAAGCCTAATTTTGGAAATTTTAGTTTTTCTGACATTTCTTTACGATTTTGAGGCTTGCAAAAATTTTTCTCAAAAAAATTAACGGGTGTACCTCGAAGAGGATCAAATTCTGCGTAAAATGAGCTATAACAACGATAATTTATATGAATACTAAGCTCTTAAAAAAATTACCAAACAAAATTTATCAAAAATCACTTTTCTAACTTTCCGAACTTCGTCCAAATAAATATGACTTCCGGTCCAAATAAAATTTTTTTTCAAATCTCGTTGTTTTTATCTTCAAGCCCATTAAATTTCCTTTTGAATGACCTGTAATTACGCGCAATTCGCAAAGAAATATCCTTTGAAAAGGCGGTCGACGGAGCGAAACTGCGAAACGGGAAATTTTCCATGGATAAAATAAACAATAATAGTACTAATAACAATTTATTTTTTAAGTACAACAATAACATTGACAAAACAAAAACAAACAATACCATTATCACAAATAGTACCAATGATAACAAAACCCAGGATTATAAAGGGACAATTGAATCGATCACTCGATCTGTCATCTTCAGTAATCTCTTCAGACCTTTATAAAAATATATATATATACTTTTATTGTCATACTTTTATCTCTTTATACTAACTCTATATATATCCCAACAAACCCTATACTTTATATATTTTACAACCTATACATTTTTCTTTATAAATTTATCGTATTTTTATTTATAAAAAAAAAGTATAAAACTTCATCCCTTATCTTTTTTATTTTCTCATATATTTTTTATTCTATATGTGTACACATATATATTATACAAAGATTTGTGTCTCGATACCTGCTATCGATTTCATTTTTAAAAATACCCTTCATATAAATATATATACATATTTAAAAAAAAAAATTGACAATTTTATTTTGAATTACTGTTTGAAAAAATATATATTTATATAAATGTATATCATCGTAGGTCATTTTGTAGGGAATTTACTAATCTTGGAGGTCAGATTAATTATTTATTGAAAAAAAATTTTTTGGCGATCAAAAGTCATATTTATTTGGCGCGCGAATTATGAATTCAAAAGATCCAAAAAAATTTGAGTGAATTTTTTTTTTTTTTAATATATATGTTGTTGGGTGTCATTTAAAAGGAAATTTAACGAAGATTGAGAAAAAGTAAATTTTCCAAAAAAAAAAAAATTTTTTTCTTAAATCGCCAGGGAAAAAGTCAAATTTTTGAAATGGCTTTGGAATTTTTATTGTTATTTTTTTGTATAATCTTCAATGTACACGAGTTTTTAATTGTTTAGTTGACACTTTTTTTTTTTTTAAATGAAAGATTACAAATTTTTTTGAATTATTCATTTATTTATTTTTTTTTTTTTTATAAGAAAAAAAATAAAAAAATTAGTAAATCTCGTGTGCATTGTAGGTTACTGGGGATATCACCGGAGCTAGGACAACACGTACAATTTGAGGAGGGAACTAATTTTGTGTGCCGTGAAGATCGGGTTGAGCCATTAAGAAAAAGGTTTGAAATTTTCGAGCTCACTTAAATAGAAATTTATTTACATTACACTTCAAACTTAATTTATTACTAAACTATTAAATTTATCAACAAAACACAAGACACCTTTTTTGTAGACAACTTTATTCTGTATAAAAAAGTATCTATGACTTTTTATCGTAGCTCTGATAGTTCTTTGATATTTTTAATTTAAACTTTAAAACTTTGTTTTTTATTCAGACTTTTTTCAATACATTAGCCATTAATTGAATTTGAAACTTTTATAACATAAATGATTTTAAAAATAATCAATAATTTACCTATCAAAGTTATTAATATATAAAAAATATATAAGTAATTACCAAAGTATCGATTTTAAAAATAAATAACTTAACTATCTTCAAGTTAAAGTAGATTATTTTTATTTATAGCAATTCAATTTACCTGTACACAAATAAATAATAATTGTTACTATTTTTATTTTTATCAATAATATTTTATTTTTTACGGCAAAAACAAAAAATTTTATCTCCAATAGTAATAATTATTATTCATCATTTAATTTGTTTTATATTAATATAAATTCGATAAATATATATATAAAAAAAACTGATAACACATCCGGTGTAAAATTTCAAATTTATGAGATTATACCCTCGGGTCATATATATACATATACATATTTATATTTATATTTACATATACATATATTCATACATACATTCATATATATATATATATATATATATATATATATTATGTTATTACGGTATGGTCTGATGGCTATGATCTCTCTACATATGTATACATATATGATACATATATATGTTATTCCGGTATAGTCTAATGGTTATGATCTCTCTACATATTTATGCATATATGATACATATATATGTTATTCCAGTATGGTCTAATGGCTATGATCTCTCTACATATATATATACATACATATGTTATTCCGGTATAGTCTAATGGCTATGATCTATCTACGTATATATACATATATGATACATATATATGTTATTTCGGTATAGTCTAATGGTTATGATCTCTCTACATATGTATGCATATATGATACATATATATGTTATTCCGGTATGGTCTAATGGCTATGATCTCTCTACATATATATACATACATATGTTATTCCGGTATAGTCTAATGGTTATGATCTCTCTACATATTTATGCATATATGATACATATATATGTTATTCCGGTATAGTCTAATGGTTATGATCTCTCTACATATGTATGCATATATGATACATATATATGTTATTCCGGTATGGTCTAATGGCTATGATCTCTCTACATATATATACATACATATGTTATTCCGGTATAGTCTAATGGTTATGATCTCTCTACATATTTATGCATATATGATACATATATATGTTATTCCAGTATGGTCTAATGGCTATGATCTCTCTACATATATATATACATACATATGTTATTCCGGTATAGTCTAATGGCTATGATCTATCTACGTATATATACATATATATGTTATTCCGGTATGGTCTAATGGCTATGATCTATCTACATATATATACATATATATGTTATTCCGGTATAGTCTAATGGCTATGATCTATCTACGTATATATACATATATATGTCATTCCGGTATGGTCTAATGGCTATGATCTATCTACATATATATACATATATATGTTATTCCGGTATGGTCTAATGGCTATGATCTATCTACATATATATACAATGTATATATAGTTTGAATGAAATATTTGGAGGAACGTTGGGCGAAGCGGTACCTCTAAACCTCAAAAAAAAAAGTAGAATTTTTGTTCTCTTTATTAAAAAAAAATCACTAATAAAATTGTTTATATTTAACCCAAGTAAAGAAAAAGAGATTTGCAATACTATAATTTTATTTGAAAATTACTATCCCGCCTCTGCTGTAATTACAAAAAAAATCTCACCCCAATTCCAAAATCTATGGATAAAAAAACTTAAAATAATTTTAATTAAAAAAATTGCCCTTAATAATTAAATCCCGTCGCCTTTGAAGTTGATTGTATCAGAAATGAACTCCTCTAATTAATTAAATTTTTTTTGTTAAAATATTTCATCTCAATTTAATTAATTTTTTTCTTTACCTAAATCCATTTATTATTTCGCCCGAAAACTTTTTAAATATTTTTTTTTTCCACTTTATCAACTGGCAACTCAAAGCTCAAAGTATTTTATTAAACAAATAAATAAACAAACAAATAACAATAAATAATAAAAAAAAAAAAACAAATTTGTTGCGTGCGTGCAAAGAACCATCTCGTGCATGATCTCTATTTCATTTTTATTATTTATTATCACCTACTTTTATATTTTTTATTTTCACATATATATTAATAATTTTTAGTGACATAAATATTTATCGCGCCCCTGAACTCAAAAGAATAAAATAAATAAATTATTTAATTATTAACCATGAAAAAATATATATGTATACATATTTTTTGCGATGTGCTTCAGGCGAAAAAAAAAAAAAAATAAAATTATTACCTCAATATCTTGACTGCCTAAATCCAATTTCATCCGAAATTTCCACTCATATCACAAAAATAATAAAATTTTTTTTTTTTCTGATTACTTGAATAAAAAACAATGAATTTAAAATAACATGACCTATATGAGAAAATACCTCAGCTTAATATCAACATAAATACCCCAGGATCATCCAATACATAAAGCAACACATAGACCGTAGAAATAAAAGGTGTGTCTGCACATGCGTCGGGACAACAGGGACGCTATTCACCCTATTATCACCCCCGTGACAGATATTAACAATCCACTCGTCTTAATCTACTCTCTTTCATCCAAAAATCCACTTCCGACTCACTAAATATCATCAATTAATATAAAAATTGACAATTCAACCATTTGAAATTGGACCCCTTCCGAAAAGGTAGTCATCGAAATTGGAAAAATTGACCCTGTGTATAAACTAAGTGTCAGATTGATTTGAAATTGATTCCCCATGTGGGTGATAGTGATACCCAAGTGCCCGTTAATGAATTTTTTTGGTTAAATGTACGATCGCTACGTGCCACGTTGATAACTTCCGGTAATGGTTTATTAAAATCCGTTTTTAAAGTTATCAGCCGGGGATTGAAGTTTGTGTAAGTACGGGGCTGTTCTGAGCACTAGGATAACTCTGGATCGATGGTGATGATGCTGCCAGTGGATATTATGCCCGTAGTGGTGGTAATGTTCCCAGTGGGAGGTAGAGGGTGGCGTACTACTGGTTTCTGCTGATACTAAATACTGGTGTCATGAGTACTCTCAAGTCTTGCGGACGATATTGTCATTCATTCTGATACTTTCTGACTACAAACATCTCAATAATAACAATTATAATCGTAATAATATTAATAGTAATAATAATAAATGTTGTAGATAATATTCAGGAAATAAACTAGTGATCACTTCTTTTGCTTAAAGTTATGGTGCTAAATGACCACGAGGTTCTAAGCCTCGTGGATTTCAATGATTGTATTTATTAGTGTTGAGTGATTTATAGAATAATAGTTATTGTTTAAACAAAATGCCAAATTCAAGCGCCGTATCAACGAATCGTGTGATAAACAATACACTTAGGGACCAATTTAACCAATTAAATGATAACCAATTAAAATAATAAATGGTCCAACTAAACTATTTTTACGACCAATTGTAATTTTATAAATAATTAAATCGAAATAAACGTAAATGTATAATTTAGAATGGGCAGAAAAATCGTGACACTTATGAAGGAAGCGGAAATAAATAATTCCGCAGACATTATCCTTAAGTTAATATTTACAACAGTAGAATATATTAAATTAGTGTACGAAGGGTCAGGCTTACTGAAAATAACTTTTGAGTTTATAAAAAATAATGCGGAAATTGCGTTCGACCTTCAAGAGGTCGCGTACCCCGACTGGAGCGGAAATGAAATCACAATCGAGTTTAGAAGTTCCAAAACAAGTTCGCTCGGCTTCGTTCGATGAAATTCAGTTGGAAGTCAAACGATTTGATCAAAAAGAAATGCGTCAAACAGGTGGTGCTAGTGGGACTTTGGGCTTGGGTCCAGGTTCTGGTCCCGGTCAAGGTCCAGGTCCAGGATTGGGCTCAGGTCTTGGACCGACTCCTGGTAGTCCAGGGCACAGTTTGGACCCGAAAAAATCAACGCTACGCGTTCCCCAGCTTCAGACTAATCAGAGATCGAGGTCATTTGACATGTACGAAAAAACATCATTGCTGCCAACGTCATCACGGTCATCAATGTCAGCTGCCTCGCGTAAGAGTGATCTGATAAGTGTGCCAGCGACCTGCTATCACTGCATCTGTGTCGAGGAATACAAAAGGCTATATTTGTCTGACAAAACTGATTCGGATGATGATTCAACCGGTAGCGGGCACCTCAGGGCATATGACAACCCGGATGATTACGACGCAGATGATGATCTCCCGCGTTCTGATGCTTCTGACAGATCCGAGTCAGCTCTGGATGATGACAATGAAGCCCAGAGGGAAGGCAGCCCTGAGATACGAGTGACGCTTATGAATTTTGATGCATACAATGACGTGGATGCTAGTTCTGATGAGGGTATAAAAGTCGAGTTTGTTCCCATGGATCGACCTAGGAGACTATCACGCCAGGAAGCGCTTACCACTTTCCCGATTGATCTCCCGTCAATTCTGGGCCCTGATGACGATGACGATGACGAGGATGATGACGGAGATGACGAAGAGGTTGAGAAAGCCAAGCTCGTGGTCAGGGATATCTTTCTTACGGTACCGGAATTGAAGAGGGATCGCGCTGCTTCGGTCGACTCGTGTTTCAATAGCGCCAAGAGCTGCCAAAGTGACGACAGCGGATGCTTGGCAGTTCCCCAACAGAACACCAGGTCCAAAAGTGTTGACATTGTTCTCCCGACTGACCAGCAGACAAGATACACAGCTTTGCTGCCGGTTAAAGACGACAGAAGAGGGTGGGTACGTTTAGGATCTTTGGAATGGCTTTTTTCTTTTTATGTTTGCGATCCGGGATTTTATCTTATGATAGTTTTTTATTACTCTTCAATTGATGCCGAGTCGAATGAGTACCCACATGACTAGGAAATGTTAAAAAAAAAATTTCAAAATTAATTTTGAAAATTTTTTTGACTTTTTTTCCTAGTCATGTGGGTACTCATTTTACGTGGAATGAAGTGTAGAATATCACTAGACTATTCATGTAACACAGGCTTTGAATTTGAAAATTAAATTTTTGAAAAAATAAAAAAAAAAAGTTAATTTCTTTGAAAAAATTTCTTAGTCATGTGGGTACTCATTTTACGTGAAATGAAGTCTAGAATATCACTAGACTACTCATGTAACACAGACTTTGAATTTGAAAATTAAATTTTTGAAAAAATAAAAAAAAAAAGTTAATTTCTTTGGAAAAATTTCTTAGTCATGTGGGTACTCATTTTACGTGAAATGACGTCTAGAATATCACTAGACTACTCATGTAACACAGACTTTGAATTTGAAAATTAAATTTTTGAAAAAATAAAAAAAAAAAGTTAATTTCTTTGGAAAAATTTCTTAGTCATGTGAGTACTCATTTAACGTGAAATGACGTCAAGAACAATAATCCACTACTTATTTTCCCCTAAAAATCCATAAAATCACGTAATCTATTTATATTTCCCCCAAAAAACTGACGTTAAGTACTTGTCAGCCTTCAGAAGCGTAATTAAATTTTGTTTGATCCCCCGATAGATAAGTAGACTAAAAACTCGTTAATGTACCTTTGAATTAACTCACAAACCATATCATTATTTTGTTTATTTTTTATTATACTGCACTAAAAATAATTAAATTATTATTTAAAAAGTAAATTTAAATAATTACTGTTATTATTATTATTTATTAAGTTTAACTTTTTATAGCCTTAACCACTTTAAATGACTTTTGCGTACACAAAGCGGGTAAGGCGGGTTACTAGTGAAGCAACGTTTGCTAAATTGAATTGGCAAACTTTGCAAAAACTAGTTGTTGAGCTCGTTTGTTGAGTTATTCCGTTATTCATTGTGCAAGTTAGGGTAGCAAGGGGCTGGGAATTCGAGACTAGGGGCGGCGGACTGAGGGCTCGAGGCTGAGCGAGAACTAACGTATAAAAGAAGGGAGAGTAAGTGGGTGGGTAATACTTATTATTAAAGATAAAAAAGACTAGAGTTGAGTTAATAATACTGAGTACAAAGTTAAGTGCCCTAGGCAACCCTCTTTTTTATATTTTACTCAAAAGTAAATAAGAAATAATTATTTACTACGCATTTGCTATTTATTTTTATCATTACCTTTTAGAATATTACGTGAAACTCGTATTCTGACGAAACTATTGATTTTATGATAAAGTCACACGACACCTTTTTTGTAGAGAATTTTACGCTGAACAATTTTACCCCTATGCATTTTTGACGTATCTTCGATAGATTTTCCAGAAATTTCATTTTTACTTTGGCACTTCGAAAAATTTCAACAGTACTTAAGCTAAATTTTTTCGAAGTTACTTTGGATGAATATTCTGGCTAAAATATTGAGCCTACCAGAACGTTGCAGGAAACCTTTTTTGTAGAAAATTTTACGCTGAACAATATTGTCTCTATGCACTTTTGACGTATCTTCGATAGATTTTTCAGAAATTTCATTTTTACTTTGGCACTTTGGAAAAATTTAGCTAGAGTATTTTTGAAATTTTTCGAAGTCACTTTGGATGAATATTCTGGCTAAAATATTGAGTCTACCGAAAAGTTGCAAGATACCTTTTTTGTAGAGAATTTTACGCTGAACAATATTGTCTCTATGCATTTTTGACGTATCTTCGATAGATTCTCCAGAAATTTAATTTTTACTTTGGCACTTTGGAAAAATTTAACTAGAGTATTTTTGAAATTTTTCGAAGTTACTTTGGATGAATATTCTGGCTAAAATATTGAGTCTATCGAAAAGTTGCAGCAGACCTTTTTTGTAGGAAATTTAATTCTCTACAAAATTGTATTCGTGCATTTTTACCGTATTTTCAATAGTTGGCCCGTAAATTTAATTAAAAAAATTTTTCTTAATTATTGTAGAGGACGGGGTGATTCCGGGGCATCTAGTAGCCGCGAATTGCGTTCGATTCCTGATTGGAGCGCCGATGCAATAAATGGGGAGCATCTGTGGGTAAGCACATCTGCTTCCGGTGAATTCTGTTACGTAAATGACTGCACGGTAAGTAGAAATTTAATTTACCTGAGTTTTCTTTCGGTGGATCTAGAACTCGACTAAATTTTCCGAATGAATTTGTTCAGAAACATGGGCCACGAGTTAAATGTTCAGCATGCCGGGTAGTAGCGCATACTCTCTGCGCTTCAAGTTTAAATTTTTTATGCAAGTCATCATTCCGTGACGTTGACGTAAGACAATACCGTGAAGAAACGTCGACGCAGCATCACTGGGTCCATAGACGTTCCCAAAAAGGCAAATGCGCCAACTGTTCAAAAGCTTTTCAATCAAAACTGTCCTTCAGCTCGAAAGAAATCGTTGCCGTTTCTTGCAGCTGGTGCAAGTCCGCGTACCACAACCGGGAGTCATGCTTCAATGTTGAGAAAATTGGGGAGAACTGTGACTTAGGGATCCACGGTCTTATCATCGTTCCGCCCGCTTGGATCGTCAAGCTCCCCCGCAAAGGTCTTTTCAAAAGCAGCCTTCGTAAATCCCCGCGAAAACGAAAGTCAACGAAAGGCGAAACAGCCGACGAAAATGGTTCCACGCGTTCCAAAAGCAAAGATGGATCGTCGGATGACTCAAAAGAGAAAGACAAAGACAAAGAGAAAGTGAAAGAGAAACTCTGGGTAGTCAAGCCCATTCCCTCCCCAGCGCTAAGGCCCGTTATCGTTTTTATAAATCCCAAATCCGGAGGTAACCAGGGCCTGAAATTGCTACAAAAGTTCCAGTGGCTACTGAACCCTAGGCAGGTTTTCGATTTATCGCAGGGTGGACCTAAAATGGGCCTTGAATTGTTCCACAAAGTTCCCAATTTACGAATCCTTGCTTGCGGGGGAGACGGAACCGTTGGATGGGTCCTTTCAGTTCTAGATTTCATTGGCGTATTTCCCCCACCTGCGGTCGGAGTCCTTCCTCTGGGAACTGGAAACGATCTTGCGCGTGCTCTAGGCTGGGGCGGAGGTTACACAGACGAGCCAATTGCTAAAATCCTAACTAATATCGGGGAAAGTGACACGGCGCTTCTAGACCGGTGGAAAGTTACTGTTGAAAAAAATCCAGATGCGACTGCTTCGGAGGATGACAGCAGAGCAAAAGAAAACTTACCCCTCAATGTCGTTAATAATTACTTTTCTCTGGGAGTCGACGCGCACATCGCGTTAGAGTTCCACGAAGCGCGCGAAGCTCATCCGGAAAAATTCAATTCGCGGTTTCGGAACAAAATGTTTTATGGGCAAATGGGCGGAAAGGATTTAGTCCGTCGCAAGTGGAAGGATTTGTCCGAATACGTTACCCTGGAGTGTGACGGGCAGGATGTCACGCCAAAGTTGAAGGAACATCGGGTCCACGCGATAGTTTTCCTGAATATTCCATCCTACGGCGGCGGAACTCGTCCCTGGGGCGGAGGTTCTGGGACCAAGGAACCCTCGACATCCGACGGGCTTCTAGAAATCGTGGGGTTGACTACCTACCAGTTGCCGCTGCTGCAGGCTGGTGGTCACGGAACCCCAATTGCTCAGTGCAGCCACGCGCGATTAGTCACCACCAGGACGATCCCCATGCAAGTTGATGGAGAAGCTTGTCGTGTCTTACCTTCAATCATGGAGATAAAGCTCCTCAACCAGGCGACCATGCTGGTGAAGAGCCGCGGGAAATCTACGGCCAAAACCCAAGGTGACAAACTCGAGAGCTTGAAGCTGCAGATAATGAGAATCAAGATGAGAGATTATGAGACTTTTCACTCGGATAAGGATCGACTTATTGGTGCTGCTGTCCCTCTGACTCCCGAACCTCTGGACCTCGACGCAACCATGGACTTGGAGTCGCTCAGGAAGCTGCTGGCTAAGGATTACAATATGGACAACTCCTGTTTTCTTGACTGTAAGTTACTCGGTTCTTGTCTTACATCCAGACAGATCTTCCTGGTTAATAATTTGCTTGTTTGTTAGCCTGCACGGCCGAACGATTCTTCAGGATCGATCGCGCCCAGGAACAGTTGCACTACGTAACGGACGTCGCTTCTCAAGCGGTGTTTGTTCTGGAAGAAGATGTAGCGAGTCATACCGAGGATGCAGCTAAAGTAGACGCCGCTACACCCAGGTGACTTTATGTTTCATTCCGACTCACTAGAGGGCAGGGTTGCAATATTTTTTTTCCTCGCCTCGATTGGACCTCATTCATCTCATGAACTATCACTCCTATCGTAATTTTTCTAAGGACATTTTCTACAGGAAATTTAATTTCCTACAAAAAATTATTCCTACAAAATTGTCATAAAATGATTAATTAAGAAGTTATCGATAGTTTAATTACTAGTCCTCAAAATTCAAGGAAATTCCTAACTTGAACTTCTTGTAACTTTTAAACCGTCAGTCCTACGGTAATTTTTCTTAGGACCTTTTTGATAGAGAATTAAATTTCCTACAAAAAAGGTTTCTATGAAAATTTCTGTAAAATGATTCTTTCAGAAGTTATAAGTGATTAAAGTATTATAGTTTATTGCAACCTTGCTGGTGAGTAATTTTAGTGACTGATAAAAATTAATGGGGTTATTTTGAATTTTTTGTTTACTTTTTATAAAATTTGATGTAGCGAAGAACGTCAGAATACTTTAAAGACGAAAACGAAAGCACCTGAACCACCAAAAGCTGAAAGTATTCAACGGGATGAAAGTATTAATGTAGAGGGTAAAAGTATTAATTTAGATGAGCGTAATGTAGAAAATGAAAAAGTTTTAACTAAGAGTATAAATAAAAGTATTAAGCCGGTAGTGGGTAATGTAGATGAGGATAGTCAAGTAACACAACGACAGCATCATAAATCTGATAACGATAATGTTAATGAGGATAGTGTACAAAAAAAAGAACAAAAACCTAAACAGAGTTCCTCTAAATCAACTTCTGCTCCTGAACGACCTAATCAAGGAAATTCTGCTTATATCAGGTGAGATTACCATTTTTTTTATGCCGATCTTCTGTGAATTATTATTATTTTTCAATTTTAAAAAGGTTCATTTTTTTATTTTTTCAAATCGGTTGAAAAATAAATTATCTCCGTTAACGATATTTTTGAAATCTACCGATTTCTTAGTCAGATCAGGTCTGGAATTTATCTTAACTCCGATCCATTAAAAAAAAAGTGCCGATTTCTATATCAGGTCATCGGTAATGTAGATTTTTGTAACCGATCTTCCATAAAATTACTAATTTTTACAATAAATTTAAATGTAAAAGATTTTGAGTGATGATTTGTTAATAAATCGCTAACGAATTTAACTTTTCACTACCGATTTTAAGAAGAAGTTAACGATTTTTGGACAGGCAATAAAATATTTTCAGTGCCCGAGACAGGCTTTTTAGTCTATCACCAGAAGTTCAATTAGGCACTAGTGCACTATTAGAAAAGCCGTCGGATGGTATAATTCGTGCCGCCAAAACCGGTGATCTGAAAACCCTGAGAGAACTACATCAACATGGATATTCATTGCTATCAATAGACGCTAATGGACAAACGGCTCTACATCTTGCTGCCAGACATGGATACAAAGACATTGTTAGGTATTTGATAGCATGCGCGCCACCAACTATACTCAATATGGTTGACAATGATAAGTAAGCTGATGTCCGTTTAAATAATTCAAATGATATCGGATTAAGAAAGTTAATTAATAAATAATTGATTATTGATTATCGATTACAGAGGACAAACGGCGCTACACAAAGCAGCACAACAAAAACGTCGTACTATCTGTTGCATGTTAGTTGCTGGTGGTGCGACATTGACTATACGAGATCGTCATGGTGCTACACCACGTGACTTGGCATTGACGTCTGACGATCGAGATCTCGCTGCTTATTTACATAGTAATTATTGATATTTGGTTTTTTAAAATTTAAATTACATTTTTATTCGAATTAAAAATATCGATTGAAAAAATTAATGTATCGATTTAAAAATCAAGATATTGGTAAAAAAATAAAAGTATTGATTTTAAAAAATCGATTTATAAATTCGATATATCGATTTAAAATAAAAATATAAAATATAAAATTTTTGAATCGATATATCGATTATTTATTTCGAGATATCGATTAATTACTTCGAGATATCGATTTAAAATAAAAATCGAAAATATCGAATTTTCTGAATCGATATATTTAATAAAAAATTAATATATCGATTTTTTTAATCGATATATCCATTATTTATTTCGAGATATCGATTAATTACTTCGAGATATCGATTTAAAATAAAAATCGAAAATATCGAATTTTCTGAATCGATATATTTAATAAAAAATTAAGATATCGATTTTTTTAATCGATATATCGATTATTTATTTCGAGATATCGATTAACTACTTCGAGATATCGAGTTAAAATAAAAATAAAAAATATCAAATTTTCGAATCGATATATTTAATAAAAAATTGAGATGTCGACTTTTTGAATCGATATATCGATTATTTATTTCGAGATATCGATTAATTACTTTAAGATATCGATTTTAAAAAATAATATCGATTTGAAATAAAAATTAAAAATATTAAATTTTGTAATCGATATATTATAAAAATTCGAGATATCAAGTTTTGCATTCGAGATATCGATTGTAAAAATTTATGTACCGATTCTCCACATCGACCTAACAAAAATCGATCATTAAAAATTTGATAAATCGATACTAATATATCGATTCTGAATAATCGAATTTCGATAAATCGATTCGAAAATCCCTAACAAAAATTCGATTTAAAAACTCAAATTTTTTTTATTTCTTATATTAAAAAATAAAAAACTTAAAATAAAATCAATAAATTTCTAATTCAATGAAAACTTTCATATTTCAGGTCAAGAACAATTTCATTTAGATACTGAAGACATGCTGAATCTTCCCTGACCTATTGAGGTACACTAACGACACTTAATTATTATCGATATCTTTCTCAATAGATATATAGGCATATATTTTATTCCATTAAAATCTATTTATATTACACGACGTCTCATCATCATATTTTTAATTATACACTCACATATAAATATATAACTATATTTGTATATATGTGTCTATTACATATATACATATATAAACATATATATATATTTTTTTTTAATAATAATCGACATCACGGATTTTAATTCCTCTTATATTTATTAAATAAACAATTAATTATTTAAGATAACGTGATACAGTAAAGTGTATACATATATATATCCATAAATATATATATGTATACATCTATAATCGTATAGAATGATAGGAAATTGAATGCCCTTTCAAATGAATACCCACAAGCTATACTTATTTTCAATTTTTTTTATAACATATACATATATATTTATTGATATATATATATGACTTTTAAAATATTTATAATAAATATGGCATGTGGGTACTCATTTTAAAGGGCATTTAATTCTCTATTACAATATGGACTCAAATACATATATATATATATATATATATATGTATATATATATGAGTAATTGTTTTTCAAACACAGGGCATACGTAAAATTTATATAGACTTAAGTAATTAAATTAATTATACATAAATATTTAAAGAAGTAGAAGACAAAATAAAAAAAAAAGTCGCAAAGATTTTTTTTGTCGCATATCTTTGTCGTATTAATTAATTAGGATTTCAAATAAAAGATAATTAAATTTATAAATGAGTATCCTCTATTTTGAGCTCACAATTAAATATCAATTAATTTTTTTTTATTAATTAATTAATTAATTGATTAAGAAATATTTCGAGGTTTGACGAATATTTTGATAATTTCATTTTAAAATTAATATTCTGGCGAAACTATCAGAGATACGGTAAAAATTTACTGGAATAAAATTGTAGACAATTAAATTCTCTACAAAAAAGATCTCGTGCGATTTTTATCTAATCTCAATAGTTTGGCCAGAATAAATGAAAATATAAATTTTTACCTTAAAAACAAACAAAAAATCAAACCTCATAAAATATATGAGAATGTGCGGAAAGACAAAGTTTGATTACAATTAATTACATAATTAATTACATGATTAATTTAGTAATTAATTATATTTATTATCGTTGATTTTTAAAAAAAGAAATTTTTTTTTCAAATTTTATTTTGAATAAAAAAATGAAATTAAAAAATACATATCGATATATTTCTAAAAATATAAATACATATATATATTATATAAAATACAATTATTTTAGAATCTCATATATTTAAAAAAAAATATCAGAACCAATTTAAAAAAAGAATTCAAATTTAAAATTTTTTCTAAAAATTTCAAGTATTTTTAAATTTCCCGCTTTTTTTCAATTTCTATAAATCGCGGGATTTTTTTGTAACTTAAATTTTTAAATTTTGTCCAAAAAATCCATGACTAAAAACCTACAAATTAACTTTAAAAAAATATTTAATATTTAAAATTTTAAATCGTGAAAAAAAAAAAATTATAAATTTTCTTATTTATTTTTAAAAAATTCCATTTATCTACTAAATTTTTTACAAAAAAAAAATTTTATTATCTTAAAAAAAACCTCAATCACTAGACTTCTATTTATTTAATGGAATGGCGAGAAGGAACAAAACAAAATGGCGGAATAACAAAAAAAACCAAACAAATAAACGTAACCTAAAAAAAAAATTCCAATTGGCCAAAAAAAAAAAAAAAAAAAAAAAAATTTAGCAGAAAATGTAATAAAAAAAAATAATAAATGGGGATCAATGTATGAACACCAATTAGTTATTAAAAAGACGGTCTATTGCTATGACTACTGTACTATTATTATTATAAATTATAACTACGAATTATTTATTGAAAATTGGGTGTACAAATATTTTTGGTAGCATTAGCCGATGGCTAATGGTGCCAATCGCAACAAAAACCTTTGTATTATAGCACCAACTAGTATCATTAGATTCTGGTGATAAGACAAACAAAAATTGTAGAATTAGCCTTTGGATTATGCTGCCAATGGTAGCATGAGCCTTTGGCTTATGCTGCCAGTAGTAATTTTAACCTTTGAATTATAAAAACTAATAGTAGCAGTAACCTCTTAATTATGGCGGAAAGGTAAAGTATTAGTCTTCAATTGATGTATTAAAGTGGTAGCAGTAGCCTTTGGCTTGAGAAGAAAACAATTAATTCATTAATACGATATAGTCAATATTTACTTTATTATTTGAATTTAATTTAATTCATTACACAACAAATATTGGTAACATTAGCCTTCGGCTTATGAAGCAAACATTAAAAGCATTAGCCTTTGGCTTATGTAACAATTATTAGTAGCGTTAGCCTTGGGTTTGTATGATTAACATTGTTATCATTAACCTTCTTATTTGTTAGAAACTTGTAGCATTATCCTTAGGCTTATGTGACAAACATTGGTAGCACTTGCCTTTGTCTTATGTAATCACCATTGGTAGCATTAGCCTTAAGCAGATGTGACAAACATTGGTAGCACTTGCCTTTGGCTTATGTAATCACCATTGGTAGCATTATCCTTAGGCTTATGTGACAAACATTGGTAGCACTTGCCTTTGGCTTATGTAATCACCATTGGTAGCATTAGTCTTAGGCATATGTGACAAACATTGGTAGCACTTGCCTTTGGCTTATGTAATCACCATTGGTAGCACTAGCCTTCGACTCATTTAATAAAAATTAGTACCATTAGCCTTAGGCTTATGTGGCAAACATTAGTAGCATTGGCCTTTGGCTTATGTAACAAACTTTGATAGCATTGGCTTTTGGCTTATGTGACAAACATTGGTAGCATTGGCCTTTGGCTTCTGCAATCAACATTGGTAGCATTAGCCTTCGGCTAATGAAGCAAAATAATTTGTACACCTAAAAAACTAAGGAAAATTATAATAATAATAAAAAAAGTTAATAATAATAATAAATAATTAATTCTTTGTAATCTTCCTACGTAAAAAAACACCATTAATAAGTAAAAAAAAAATTACATTTAAATAAAAGACACTAGTTTTTAAATATAGTTCCTGCTGTGTACAATCATGTGTATACGCTAGATTTTAAATAAATAATTTAAATAAATTACTATACATATAATTATAAATAAATATAAATATTAAATAAAATAAAATTTAGAATTGATCGAGGCCTAGAATTTAGACTAGAGCCGTAATTTTTTTTCTTATCCTAGATTATTTATATATATATTATAAAATTGCCAGGTTTTAAAATATATAAAAATTGTACTTAAAAAAAAAAAAATGTAATGCCTTCTACTCCATACTAATTATTAATTATTTTTAATTAATTTTTGTTAATGATATTTTAATTAAACTATAAATTATTAAAAAAAAAAAATAACTATAAATAAATAAATAAATAATAATTAGAAAAAAAGTCTACACAGTATTGCCTTCTTATACTTTGGTATTTAAATGTTTAATTGTAAGACCATTTATAAAACTCTTGACTTGGAAAGTCAGCCACGAATACTCTTATTATTATAACTGTTATTGTTGTTATGATTTTATTATAATTTAATTGTTAAATTATATATTATTATTTTATGTAATTATACAGCAATAAATATGATAAATAAATGAATTTAAAAAATATGAATATAAATATATATATAAAAAAAAATTATATATATATATATTAAAATATTGGACAATCATTGAGTCGATCTTCCAAGCTAGAGTTTATTGAAATTATTAAATTCGACTACTTAATGTATAATTTAATAATAATAATTATAAATAAATTTATCAACAACACCAATTGCAAACAACAATTATCTTGTATAAGAAATATGAAATAAAGAAAATCTAAAAAAAAAAAAAATGTTTTTTATGTGGGATCCCAGATGTAAAAAAAGAATTGAAAATGATCTACAATGTTGAAGTTCCATAAGAGAAAATTTAAAGTACTGGAATGAATCCAAATTTCATTGGTTTTACTGCTTTTGAATTTTTTTTTTTTTTTAATCAGGGATTTAAATATGGTCATGTGGGTACTCATTCCAGAGGAAATTTTAAGCAGAATATGAGAGTAAAGTTCATTTTTTCAAAATTATTATTTTTTTCAAAATTTATTTTTGAAATTTCTTTGAGAATTAAATATAGTGATGTGGGTACTCATTTTAGAGGAAATTTTAAAGGGAATGGGAGAGTGAATTTAATTTTTCCAAAATTATTATTTTTATCAAAGTTTGTTTTGAAATTTCTTTGAGAATTAAATATAGTAATGTGGGTACTCATTTTAGAGGAAATTTTAAGCAGAATATAAGAGTAAAGTTCATTTTTTCAAAATTATTATTTTTTTCAAAATTTATTTTTGAAATTTCTTTGAGAATTAAATATAGTGATGTAGGTACTCATTTTAGAGGAAATTTTAAAGGGAATGGGAAAGTAAATTTAATTTTTCCAAAATTATTATTTTTATCAAAGTTTGTTTTGAAATTTCTTTGAGAATTAAATATAGTGATGTGGGTACTCATTTTAGAGGAAATTTTAAGCAGAATATGAGAGTAAAGTTCATTTTTTCAAAATTATTATTTTTTTCAAAATTTATTTTTGAAATTTCTTTGAGAATTAAATATAGTGATGTAGGTACTCATTTTAGAGGAAATTTTAAAGGGAATGGGAAAGTAAATTTAATTTTTCCAAAATTATTATTTTTATCAAAGTTTGTTTTGAAATTTCTTTGAGAATTAAATATAGTGATGTGGGTACTCATTTTAGAGGAAATTTTAAGCAGAATATGAGAGTAAAGTTCATTTTTTCAAAATTATTATTTTTTTCAAAATTTATTTTTGAAATTTCTTTGAGAATTAAATATAGTGATGTAGGTACTCATTTTAGAGGAAATTTTAAAGGGAATGTGAGAGTAAATTTAATTTTTCCAAAATTATTATTTTTATCAAAGTTTGTTTTGAAATTTCTTTGAGAATTAAATATAGTGATGTGGGTACTCATTTTAGAGAAAATTTTAAGCGGAATATGAGGGTAAAGTTCATTTTTTCAAAATTATTATTTTTTTCAAAATTTATTTTATACATTTGTTTGAAAATTAAATATAGGGTCCCTGGTGAAAATTTTTCGGACTTTTGTCCGAAAAAGTCTTCAGAACTCTGAAAAAGTCTTTAGAACTCTAGAACTGAGTTTTTCAGACAGAAGTCCGAAAAATTTTCACCAGGGGTGCGTTTCACTAAGCGTTCACAATGATCACGCTCACGACCGCGGTTTTCCCCGTTCCACTTGTTTGCGAGCGTTACAATCATAAACTCAAGTGGAACGGATTACGGACCGTTGATGTTGATGTAAACATTACACATGGCGTGTTTGTGGGAAAATGTTCCCTTTCTTTTTATTTTTATTTTATATTTAAAATCTAAATTTACCTGTAAATTAAATTAAATTAGTAATCGGAATGTAATTAACTTCTTATAATGATAGGTAGGATATGACAGGTATTATTTAATAAAACTCGTGGTTTGGGTATATCAAATTCGAAGAATATATTTTGACCCAAAAAAATAGGGAAAGCGCTACGGCATAAAACCCTTTGAAGAAATACAGTGAAAAGATTGAGAATGTTAAGATAATGAGAATGAGGGTAACTCGTTGAACAATTGATACAAAATGAAATGTAGAAATGTGTGTGTATGTGTGTATGTCAATGTGTACTGGGATGATAGAGAGTCTACTGCGAGACAGTTAAATAGTACTTGGTACTAATGCGATGGTAAGAGTCCACTGTGGGACAGTTAAATAGTACTTGGTACTAGTGCGATGTTAAAGAGTCCACTGTGGGACAGTAAAATAGTACTTGGTACTAATGCGATGTTAAAGAGTCCACTGTGGGACAGTAAAGTAGTACTTGGTACTAATGCGAGCGAATGAGTGAAAGCTTTCAGTCGATAACGATTGCGTCGTTAAATGTTTGTGTTATGAGATGCGTCGCGACGATGTTACCGATTGATCAGATCGGCGGTACGAATTGAGAAGTCAAAATTGTAGTGGGATATTCCAATGACAATATTATGACGCTAAATTATTATTATAATTGTTCTTACG